>NC_135202.1:9393939-9696969 GCF_050948175.1 Xylocopa sonorina | reverse complement strand
CGAGATATAGAGGCTCGGATAGAGATTCGAGAGATTCCTCGAAATGAATATCGGGACTCGTTCCGTATGCAACAGAAGGGATACGAGCAGGTGGGTGGAACGAACCTTTGTGGCCTCTTAAGGGGTGCTCGTTATGGAGTGGCTGGATTATCGAGATTGCCTTGTCGAACATTCAACGGGACGACACGTACAACGCGATATTGACGATAGAAATTTAGCTGGATTTGAAACAAAGATATTTCTTACGATATTGGTTCTACAGTGGTACTTTCTATCGTTTTTCGCGGAACAAATAAGCACGCTGAGAACCACGCACGAGATTTAAAGTATCAACCACGCAGCTTAGAGAGGCAAGTAGAATAGGTCACGCTTTAAGGGGACAGGAGTAGAATAAGGACAGAACTATCCATCGCAAGTATCGATTCCTACATCGTTTGTCCCTAATTTACTAAAACCTTTCCCTGGAAGAACACAAAAAGAAGCTACGTAACGAGCAAGAGGAGAGACAAGCAAAAAAGAATCCACTACTGGGATAACACTAAACTGGGTTTCTCATCGGCCGTCCTCCCCTCCTGGCTGAATCATTTCCAACCCTTGCCACGTTCGTTATCGATCACAAAAGTCAGGAACGTCGAGCTCGATGGAGCCGAATGAATGCGTTAGTCTCTATCGCGGGATCTCTTAGGAAACGTTTCCATTCAGCCAGTACCGTGTAAACTCCCCGGTTGCTCCGTTCCTCGTCGTTGATACCCAAAGTTTCGAGGCGACCTGGTGTACATCGAATAATTTTGCAACGGTTAACAACCCAGCCGACGTGGTTGTGCCGGTGGGCGCGATATCAGGTGCGCAGCCACGGTGCTGTGGGAAAACGTTTGCCCCTTGCGCGTTTACACCTACCACAGTGTAGCGCGCGCTACACTGTTCATTTAATGCATGCAGGGGGAGAACGTGCATTCGAATATATCCCGCTAATGGTCCGCATCGTGGACAGTGTACGTTCCATTATGCTACCCTTCTCAACCGTAGGGCCCGCTCTTTCTTTCCCACCCACTGTCTATATCTCTCTCTCTCCCTCTTTTCACCCGTTCTCGGTGCTCATTCCCTCCGCTCCATTCTCTTTGTTTGTCTCGCGTTCCGTCCTGCTTTGACTCTTCTCTGTTGCTGCTGCTCTGCTCCCACCATCTCTCCCGCTTTTACCGCCATCGCAATTTTCTCTGGCGGATGACGACAACGGGAACAAGGGCAACCGGGAACGCGCGCGTCTTCGACGCGAGCTGCCCTTTTCGCCAGCGACGACTCGGTCGACGCACAAAAGGCACCCCGCGCGGCTCTTTAGCGGAGAAAGTATTGCGGATTCGGCTCGTGTGTGCGCGCCCTGTGCATTCTCGGTCGACCTGTTTCAGTTGCCTCTTTTTTTTCAGATGAATATTGCTGAAGAATAATCGGACGTAAAAGGGTAGGGTCGTGAGAGTGGAAGGGTTGATAGAGAGAGGGTAGTACGACTGTGTGTTACGTATATTTCGACGCTCGTCAGGCTTCACGCGTTACTCTTCTGGTTCAAATAGTTCTCGACGTAACGTGAATTAATCGAGGAAGTATAGAGACGATACGATGAAATTCTTTTAGGATTATAACGATCAAAAGCTTGCACAAAACCAACGAATCCATACCTGCTAGGATTTATTTAAATCTCTCCAGGAAATTCAACTAATCACACGCTCAATCCCGTATGTAAACATCCCTAAAAAGATCCGCGTAATCAGAGAACTCATTTATCCCGTAAAACGGCAGGAGAACGCGCGCACGTTTCTAAAAGTGTTCTCCGCGGAACGTTGAATCGGAACTGGTACGAGCGGACTAAAAAATTCATTCGGTCCATCAAAGCCGGGGGCACGAAACGGTCACCGATACGCGTTGCTCGCATCCGCCTTCCTAAATCAAGCTATCCTAATTTCTGGAAAGTGGATGCTGGCTAAATTACACCGTCGGTTAATCTCAACCCGTTTCGTATGCGTCCGAGCATCTCGCCGGCTGTTGCTCTCTTCTCCTCTGCGCCTCTGCCCAACTAGCCAATTAGCGTTGTCTGCGGAAAGAAGTTTCCGCGCCTCTGTCTCTTTTTTTCGAGCTGCACAACTTGCAAATTTTCGGTGAAAACCGTCTGTGCGTTTGTCAACGGTCGACTTGTTAGCAACGGTCACCAGCGAAATAGCATTGAAGTTTGAGGGAAGAGAAAAGGGCAAACCGATCGAATCAATTGATCATCGAATAACTCTTATTCCATTCCGAACTATCGACCTCGATCCAAAATCCAGCTACGTCAAGTCTACTTTCGCATTAAAGATTCTTCGTCAGAATCGACGGCAATCAAGTGGGGTTGCAATCGTTTACGCATTCCATCGACCTATTTACCGAACGATCGCAACCATCCACGGCGACACAATCTCCAGCTTCGTTACCTAGTTATCGAATCCTCCGCGGTGTACTGCGATCGCAACCACTAAACAATTTAGGGATCGAGCCGTGGAACATCGTATCCTGGCGATTCCACGGCTGCTGTCAATGACGTACATCGAATATGGGACCGTGCATGCATCCCCGATGTTTGCGTTGCCGCAATTATTGTCCAGCCATGCCGGGTCGTGTGTACATACCGTTGGAAAACTGGGAACCTCCCAATGGAAATTGACTGGAGGAGTTCTCTCATACCTAGCCCATTGGGATCTGGTCGGGGAGTGTGGAGTTGAGAAAGGGAGCCCGCTGCCTTTGGGACGTCTGTTTGGGACAGCAAGTTTTGAACGGTACGTATATAGTGGCAACGTGAAGTGGACCATAGAATGGTCAGAAGAGTGGCTTCGTCCCGCATACGTAAGTTTAGCGAAGATTTATAGCGCTCGCGGGAACGCTGGTCGTGGGAAAGATAAGGCTTCGAGTAGGAGGAACCGGCTACGAGGAAGAAAGCTTCGCAGACACGCGGATTACCCGGCTTATTTACAAGGGATGCTCGCAATGGAGAGATCGTCGTCCTATCCATTTATCTATTTCCTTCAAAATAATCGTGAAGCGCTATTTGTGCGAGAATTGCCAGCAATAAGTTCCGTGCGTTACCCCCTAATCAGACGATTACAAATTACCATAGAAACAAACAGGAACGAGGATTATCGGATCGGACGATTTAATTGATTCAAAACACAGCACGGCGTTAACGTGCATACAGATTGCGACGGCCACGCGTAATCTGTCCAGACCCATCCATTCCAATTCCGATTCCAACGTGTTACCATTCAATTTCGTATCCGACGCTTACAGGAAGACTAGTTTGAAAATCAGCCGCGCCTTAGCTTAAGGACTACCTATTGGTACCAATACTGCACCTGGTGTTAAAACAGATGCGAGATAGACCATCGAATACAAGTGTGCGAGAAGTCTTTAAAAGATTGGAAAAAAATTGATACGCGAACGAAAGGCTGAACTAAAGTATTTCAGGTAACAAAAGCAATTTGGACTATTCCCTATGGCAAATGTGGCCCCTCTGATTAACACAAATTGGCTCAATTATACGGGTTAGTTGGGGGAACACGAAATTGCCTGCTATTAACGGAAGCGCGAGGTTGGGTAGAAACACGATATATACGTATGATGAGAACCGTAGTATCGAATGTAGCTGAAAAGAATTTTCAAATCGTTGTATAAAGGCGTGTTTCTTCACTTTTCAAGAATTTTCTGTTCAGTGCATGATCCTTTATTTTCACTTAGGACGTGTCAATTTAAAGCGTGTTACATACTTCACCCTTTATTTAATATCGCATAATAACGCCACTCCACGTAGGATCCAAAAATCCGGGGGTCTGTTCGTCTGTAACCACAGCGGTGTTACCAGTAACACGTACGTTCTCTGTGGCTTTTTATACACTGGACACTGTGAATATTATAATTATATTAACGAATGAAGGGTATGTGAATTACGTGTACATACCTGATATAATTTGGGGTCTTTGTGGGGGATATTATACAAAGCAAAAATGTGAATAACAGGCATTAACACGTATAGAACTTTGTTCGCTGATTCGCACAACCTATTACTCCTTTTGTCCCACCCAGCCCCTTCGAGGAACAGTCCATACACGTATACTCCCTCCTAATTACACGGAATAAAATGTATACATAGTTATTTGTTAAATTCGTTAAATAGATGCACATACTTGAGGTGGAGTTTTAATTTCTTCAGCCGTGTAGCGCAAAACTTCGTTATGCAATGTCACATTATCTAGAGCCCAACCTTTGTGAGCTCTTGTTACTTCTTGCCTCATTGCAGTCAAGAATCCTGTACAAATAAAATTGAATTCTTCTCTAATTTAATTAATATGCATGCGTACATGTAAACTATTGCATGCCTTGGGGATTGAAAAATCCAGTCATCCAAAATTTTGCTGGTCTGCCAGTGTACAGCCAGGTGGAAAATTGTTTGTTTCTGTCTAACAATTCAGTGAACCAAAAACCAAGGGAAGAGGATTCCCATGATTTTGCTTTCCATATTTTTGGCACTCTGGCATCGTATATATTATCAAGAGCATCTTTTAATTCCTGAATATATTTGCAACTATATACAGTGAATCTTTATCGTTTAACTAATAATTTGTAGAAAGGATTACCTCGCTCATAATAATAACACCTTCTATGGCAAGCAGAAGATCTTTCAGAATAATGTTCACTAATTTAATAACAACTTGTATTCTATCTATTTCTTGTTTCAAAAAGATATTCATTGGTGCTGTGGCACCCAATATGTGCAATCTATGGAATAACAGTTATCAATTAATTAATGAAAATCGTTTGATGTCTGTAATAAGGGCCATTTGCTTTGGCACCATATTTGAGAAATGTTCAGAAAATGGAGTTGATCATTAGCCTCGGGATAACTCGTATGTACTACTTTATATACCTCTGCTTTACTTCAAATGGATCATAACTTGGTGGCAATTTATTCAACATATCTTGTGCTTGTCTCGATACAATTATTTCTCTAGATTCACCACCAACTGCACCTGCCTCCTTTGGTTGCACAGACATTATAGTATCTAAAACAACTTGCGTGGTACGGCCTTGATATCTGATAACATTACACAGTCTTCTCAGTAACTTGTAATGCAAAATGCTGTAACTAAATAGGTAAATCTCTTACGTAATGTTTGCATTAGGATGCAAACCGTAAACTTGTGGTGGATCTATAGTGCTCATCCCATCTATCTCTTTCAAGTAATCCGTAACTTGTTTGTGAACCAGAATGGAGTATCCTTTATAGAACACAAAGTCATCTGAGAAAATTGCATCCGAGAACCACAATTTGGCAAATGTGTTCAGCAATCTTTTGTCGTAATCATCAGTGACACGCCCCCCATATTGTACTTCTCCTATCATGTATCTGAAAATTATGGAGCTCGAATTTATTTGCCACAAAATCTGTCTAGCAAGAACGAAGAAGCTTCCTTTCATCACCTCACAGTATGCCAATTTATTCCCAGTTTTATATCGAAATCGTTCAGATGATTGTTAATGAACATGCAAGATGCCAACCAGTCTGACATATTAAATTCGTACGGTATATTCCAACCTAAGGGTCCAAATTTTCTTCTTTCTTGAACTACGCTATGTAAAAATGAAACAGCGTATATAATTGGTATATATTGCGGGGCATCGCATTGGTCTAACATTTCTTGATTCATCCCGCTGTACGTGGAGAGCAAACCCGCTCTGATTCCTAAAAAGAATAAGTTGAAACATTTTAATTTCAAAGCTTTCGGGTGCGTTCTCTCCTCTTTTTACCTTGCGGCGGTTCATAGGTGTATTTTATGGACATCTGCAACAGGGATATTGGAAAATCCTTGTGCGGTTCTGTGGTGATCCATACGCGAAAATCAGGATGCGGTTCTTCCATCTCCAAAATGAAATTTACCAATTCTGTCATATACTCCAAACCCAGGTGACAATTCTGGCACAATGCCCAAAACCCCTGCGCGTTTAAAATGTTAATTCTCTCTTTCTCCCATATCCATGGAGTTAATTTCATTAAAGATTTTAAAGAAAACAAACTTCAGTTTTTGCACTTTGAAGCAATCTTCGTGCATGGACTTCTTGCCCTTGCCCCATAGAAATACTTCTGCATATGATCTCCATCCTCTTAGCAAGTTGTTCTATGCTGGGGGTGGGATCGGATCCCATACTCAAGAAGCATATCATTGGGGTGTCTGGTCTCGATTCACTGTGCATTACATCCAAAAGAGTAATTACAGGTTCTGAATATCGCTCCCCCAGTGAACTGGATATGTATTTTCGTGATTGCGACAACGTTCTGTCTATACACCAAGCTCTATAAATTTATCAGGCGTGTTACATGCAAGCTCAGCCTCTCGAAAGGGTGAATTTCTTAATGCGGTATGATCAGAGCAACCTAATTAGCAATAAACGACGGAAAGTGTCCAAGTTGTTATATCCATCTGGTAACGCTTCTTCCTCCGGAGCTGGTTTGTCAAACCAATGCTTCCACTGTTTTTCAAAAGCCAGTACTTGAGGGACGATATACTGAAATTGCGTTAAAGCAGAAAGTGCGATCAAATTCAGCCAGGTGACGTCGGTAATCCATTTGAAAGGTTTTGGTGCAACGGTGTTTAGGTCTAAGGCTGCACCGCCTTTAATAAAGTACTGAAACTCGGCATGAGAAATAGCTTCGCGTTGTAGATCAATTTTTAGTGTCATTAATAAGATGAACATGTATTTATGAATCTCGTAGAGACCTCTCGCCTTGTATTTGAAGATTTCGTACGTGAGATATTCGATAATAAAGTTGATCCTTCTCTGATTAACTGGACTTTTCTCGGATCTGAAATGAAACAACATTTTACGTATTAAATTTTGTATTCTAGTCATTTAGCAATTAAAATACGCGTGTTATAACAACACACCTTTCCATGGAAATATCGAAACGTTCTAAGAATTGTACAAGCGAGGTCTGGTACATGCAATTGACCAGAGACATGTCGCAAATTAAGAAGTACAAAACGCTGCCACGGGTTGCGACTGGACGAAACTCTTCGCGAGCTGTGTCGATTCTTAATTCTGTATCCTTTGCGATACTTAGCTTTTCATTTATCTCGGCTGCTGTTTGCTTCGTAACATTCAGCACTGTCATTAGCTCCACGTCTTCTATTAAAGGTCCCTGAAAATGAAGGAAGGAAATGCAGTCTTTTAAATTTAACGAACGAATCGAAATAACATACGTACCTCCACAGTGGTCAATTTGTGGAGAAGATTAGCCTCTAGTTCTTTGATTTTCCTATTGTTTGCTGTCACATCTGCTATCAATTGCGTTTTCTCTGTTTCTAGTTCCTTCTTCTCTGTTAAAATAACTCTTCCCAATAACTGATCTTCTAATCCTAATATAGAAATTGATTAATCTGAGTTGAACGTTCGTGAATGGTAGCAAATTCATAATAAAAGTTACCCTTTATAGTGACGGTGAAATCGATTATTGAAGTACGAGCAAATATTTCCGGAGTGTATGATGGATTAGGTAACTTTGTAGTGATGTAAAGTCTAAAATCTTTATGAATGTCCACTTCTTTGTCGCCTAATTTTACCTGTTAAAAGTATTGATAGATTATCTCTAAAAACGATATAAATTAGAATATAATAAAATAGAATCCACCTTCAAGGAAGTCCCTATTTTTATAAAATTCTTTTCCAACAAATTATCCAAAACGGGATCCAATTCCTCCGCCACATCCTCGATCAGCAATGGTCGACCCAACGATACACAATCTTCCAAGTGATTTCTAAAATATTTGTGCGTCAGTAGCGTGGGCTAAAATCAAACACATCAATATCCATCAATGTACATTGTTTTAACATAGCATGAAGGAGAAAAGCTTTTACCTGCAACTGGAACTCTGCTTCTTTCTTTTTAATCCATGCTTTACCTTGCAACTGTGGATCGATCAGAAGAGGATACCTAGTTGCTTGCGTTACTATAATTCCATTCTGAATGGACAAATCATCCGTTGGCAGACCTTGCAGACTCCATTCTCCAATCTTTGGGAGAACAATTTCGCGATCAAACGAAATACCACCACTGATCAATTTCGCCAAGCATTCTACTCACTGTGGCAGTGTCAGTCAAGGTAGCCGTGATATTAATCACAAGTGAAATTGGAATCTTCCGATTTTGAACGAAATCAACCCACTGCCTCTGTAATAGACTCCTAAATTCTTGATTGAAGGGCCCGCAGTAGCACAAGAAACCCATTAAAATCAGTATATCTCCAACTAGGCGATCTGTTTCCGATTTGAACGTGGCTAGTTGCTCCGTCCATCTAATTCGTTCGCCAGATAGACCTTCGATCATCGCCGTGGCGGTGTCTGTTTTTGCTTGGCAAATTTCGGCTAGATCAACTATTTTTTGACGCTCTTCCATCACTGCATCGAATTCCTTTTGGACGACTTTCAAGTCATCGTCTTTTGCTCTCAGAAGACCCTCAGCTTCCATCAAGTTTTGATTCGCCCTTTCATATTTGCTTTCTTGTACAGCTAAATTCGCCTACGAGTTTCAAAAATTCTTTGTACATATGGGAATGTTTGATAAAATTGTATCACATTCTCTGCTGGATTGAATGCACAGTACTTTAAGAGGAAGAACATCTTTATTTATTCCGTAAAATGTGACCATCGAGATGGTCCACTGAATGAGACCAGCGACGTTCCCGCAAGCTTGCTTTGCAGCTTCGTACGTGTACAAATGGTAACTCAAGTAGGGTTGCATTAAGTCGACTGTTTCAGCATTGATGTTGTCCTTTGGGAAATTTTGCAGATTGTATAGGAATCTAGTATCAGCCATTACCTACAATTAGAATAAAACAGTTAAAGAACTTTGATTTATTTTACCTTTAGAGCACTTAAATCACCTTTAGAGCTTCAGACCATGAGGGGACTAAAAATTGTCGCTCGTAATCAGGTTTAACTGGTTCCAATTTTCTTCCAAACAAGATTAACACGCAGTCCATGATAAGGGTAATTAAATACGGTGGCTTCCCTAACTTCCTTACAGTGGCAATGTCAGCAGCTTTTATAGTCTAAAATATTTCATAAAGTGTAGTGGATTATTGCAAAATAACGCTTAAAACTTGTAATAAAAATATATTGCACCTGCAAAGCTGCTTCCGCTGCTAGTAAAGCAGGCTCAGCAGCTTTTAATTTTTGTTCCGCCACCGCTTTTTCTTTCGCGATCACTTTCAAGATAGCTTCTGCCTCGTCCTTGGAAACCTGCACCTGCGCTTTTACCGTCTCTGCCTCTCTCTTCTTTTCATTTACGGTAACTAAAATCTAAAAGTAATGGTGGAATAGAGTGAAGATGACACTGTATAGATATATTTGCCGAGGAAGCTATAAAATTGCGGTTATTGATACGAAAGACACGAACAGCTTCCACTTGGATGTTCTTCTCCGCAATTTCCTGCTGATTCATTTCCAGGACCTTTCGCAGCTCGTCCACTTGAGCAGCGGCGTCGACTAATTTACTCAAACCACTGCTCATACGATACGCGAGAGTATTAATGTTATCCAAACGTTGCTTGTAAAGCACTTTGTATCCGCTCAAAAATGTGAGGAACGATTTTGGCGTGACGTACACCTGCCTTCGGAATCTGTTCCAGAGAAGAAATGTCTCTGTCGCGAAAATAAATCATAATCGATCGTTTTTAAAATATACCTATCGAAGTATTTCACGCAAGTATCGTTCACTTCGTCGTGCACGTCACCCATAATTTCCACGAGGTGCAGCTTCACTTCTGGCGTGCATATCACTTTGTAGTTCTTCATGAAATGATCACTAACTTCGTACAAAGCATCCCTTGGCCATCTCCAGAACCAGTTTATCGTGCAGCCAGATATAAGGCCAGGGAACTTCAATGCCCGAGACCTGAACTTCTCGCCTACCTGTAATTTACATACCATAATGCTCATAGAATATATATATCATTTTAATATCGCTGTACAACAATGTTATACGAATTTAATGCTAAATCTAATTTCAGTGCAAACTATATAAGCTACTCACTGGTGAAAAACACAAAACCACATGCAACTGATTCTTGGCACGTGATAAAAAGTACTGATAAAGATTATCAGGAGTAGGTGGTCGTCTTGGTTCTTCACTCTTCATCAATGGTGTCACTGTTGATAGAATATCATCGAGTTCGTCGGCTGGAAAGAGATTTGCAACCTCTCCAACACTCAGTATATTATTAATATACTCGAGGAAAGCTTCTTCCTTGATTTCATTATCGGTGAATATAAATGTCTGTCCTTTGCTTCCTGTGCCAGCTGCGCGATACACTTTTCTCAGATCCTCCATTAAACTACCAACATTATAACTCCTGGAAAGAATAAAACGGTAAAATGGGACAATAGAAATTATTCGATTAGTCTATGAATATCATTGATTACTTACCTGGATAACGTTATTTGGAAAAAGCTGAAGCCCGCAATAAAAGAAGCCAAACGTGTTAGACTTTGTTTGCCTGATCCTCCAACGCCTACAAGCATTGCGTTACTCCTTGGAACACCAAGGATCCTTGATATTCGAATTAAGTGTACGAGGGCATCGTGAAAGAATACTAAATCAAGATGCATGCCTCGAATGTACTCGTTGAACTGTTCCATGTTTTGTCGAACTTTTGCGATCACAATTTCGTAGCTATAAGAATAAATAAATATAATATGCATTATTGTTTGTGACTATTAATTAATCACTTCAAATTAAAGCTAATGTTTCAGACAGGATTATAATATGAACCTTGGGATTTCCTCGTAAATTTTTGGTGCCTCAATTACAAAGTCTTCCGGTTCGTCTCCAGTTGGTTCCGGTGGTTCACGTAGAAAGTCCACAAAATAGGTTTCCACGGGTATATAGAAGCTAAAATCGGGGCCTAGAATCAATTCAGCTGTCCGTCTTAAATTGTTTTTGAACCACATGGTATCCTCGTTATTGGTAAATCTAATAATCGTAGAAAAACGTGATTACGCTTATACGTTTAATAAATTATCAACTTATTCGTAGACATATTTAATAACCAACCGATCCGCAATAACACGAGTACATTCGTGCTCCCAAAGTTTCAATAATCTGCTTATAGAGTCGCACTCAGCTCTCTCAATTCTGAGGATACCTTCCCAAATTCGAGACAAATCTCTCAAATTGAAAACATAATGAAACTTAGCGGGTGTTGGCAACATTTTAATCTTGGTCTGTTGCCATATAACTCGTGTCAGTGGTATCAATTTTGGCAGGAAGTTCACGATATTCTCATCGAATCTGCTGTTGCAGAAATATCCTTGCCCAATGCTTTCTAAACAGGTTTTTCAATTTCAAAATGATCAGTTTCAACTCAAGGGTGAGATTAGTTTTTAACTTATATTTTTACATTCAACCAAAATATCGGAGAAAATTCGGAGATATAATTTATTATAAACTCAATTTATCGTTACGCTCTTACTGAAAATCCTGTCCATAGATTTATTTGACGGCAGTGTGCAATTAAAAATATTGAATTGCCTCTTCAACCTCGGTGGAATATCGTTCCTACCGCCACCAGGATGAATCATAGCGGCCAGCAACTGTATGTCCTGTACGTAACAGAAATCGCCAGGCTTATCCAGGGAATAAAATCCTTTATATTCCATCAGCTGACGGACGATCTCGTTTGTAATTTGGTCCCCCCATTCGTTTATCTCCGGCATATTTATGTCGTCGATGAAAATGGTCATTTTCCGGCCACCAGGTGGCCCATAAGTGGTCCCGACTCTTTTCTCCACATAGCTCTCGAACACCCGCTGGGAAATGTATTCTGCCGTTCGCATGAGCTCATTAACACTAATCCTGTTGTTTGCAGTTAATTACCTGGACCATATTGGGGGTGGACGCCGATGAAAAACTGAACGACTTGTACAAGTGTTCTTCAGGATCGTATTGAGACATGTAGCCTTTGATCATGACCGTTTTTGCGGTTCCTTGCTCTCCTACCGTTTAAATGGCGTAATAGAAATTTTTCATGCAGAATAATTAGTAAAAAAAAATTGAAAAAGTAAAGTTTCGTGCCTATTAGTAATACTGCTTTTCCTTGTCTCGCAATGACATCGATTAAGAACAGTGTCCTAGTGTTATCTACGTTAGGAACTAAAATGGTGTAGTAGCTCAGGATTTCATCAGAGGGATAGATAAACTCTAAGACTCTTTCAGACCAGTGCATCCAGTGTCCATCGTCAGCTACCAAATATTCAAAAATAGTTTCATCCTCCTGAAACAATAATTATTTCGCACATCACATCGTCATTTTCCAATTGTACGATCTAGTTTATATTATTACTTTGCATTTGGGCCAATTACACTTTGATTCGTGGCTAAGTAAAAACTCCTCCAACGCGTTACGCTCCTCCAATTCCAGCACTGCTCCCAAGCTCCACATCAGTGAGAAAAGGAATATCTTTTCGACGTGATGATCCGTAAGTGTCTCTGAATACCGCATATTTCAATTAAAGTCATTTTCTGTACAATATATTGCAGGCAGGTGTACGAGAACCACTCACTAGCCAAATTCTTGTTTGGACTAAGTAAACCTTCCAACAAGTCGATGCACTGTCTTATGTAAATGGCTTCCAAAAGTTTCATTTTCACCGGAAGCTTCGTCTGAACGAAAGTGTGTGCGTCGTTGTATATTTTATTGAACAAATTGTTCAACAGTTCCACATGGGTAGATGGTTGCCTCTTGAACCACCCCTTAATGTTAGAAAAGAACAAATGTTCAAGTGTTTTCCGCAGAAAGTTGGCCAATCAAACGAACAATTATTCAAATATTGTTATCACCTGCAGAATGGGATACCATTTCAATACAGAAGCGCTTATAAACACCATTCCCATACGGGATATCGTGGCGGGCGATGCGTTGTCAACATTATCCGGCTCGAAGACTAATTTCGTGTTCGGTGCCATAATTATACGATCGCCATTCGCCAATGTTAAAGTCTTATTGTCATCTAACACTGAGTTTAAGTTCTCGATCCATACAGCATCCACAGGACCATCCAAGACCATCCATAAATTTTCTGTTTTCTTCGTCTTCGTAGACCTTCTCCATATAATCGAGAAAATCCCGTCTGTCCAGTCGTTTGTCGCCACGTCTAACTTACCAAACATTTGGGACGCAGTTATGGCCTAAAGAGATTGATAATTGTATAGACTGATTATCTATCGATTAATTAAATACAGTAGGTTTGAAAGAGGACAATAACCTTTGGGTTCATTCGGATTTCCTTGTGCGGCATGCCCATTTCTGTTAGAGCTTTCATGAGGGCCCACATGCATTGAGTTTTCCCGGATCCTGTTGGTCCAAGCACCATCAGACCGTGTCGTACCAAAGAAGTTTCGTATAGCTACACATACGATCGTTGTCTCGATTATTCTTAATCAATATAATGAAAGTTTTATGATTATAATAATCTAAGTACTATACTTGAACTGTCTTCAAGTTCCACTCTGGATGGTTCATTATACCAAGCGCATCAGTAGCGTTAGCGATCGCCTTTTGAAGGTCTTTGTATGTTTGAATTCTGAGCTTGATTCCTGGGAACATGTCTTCGATAAGTGACATGAACAACGGCTCGTCTTCGTCCACTAATTTCGACAGGTTCATGTCCCTGGAACATCGCGATAAGAAGTTTTATATTTAATATTTGATTCTCCACCAACTCCGCAAAACATTCTGAACTTATTTCACCTTAAAACTCTCATTAAAGTAGTTTCTTCAGAGTCAGTAGGATTTGCTCGTTTCTGCGCGCCAAGAGTTCTCAAGCAGGACAATATATTTCTCAAACCGAAGTCGTAATGGACTTGTTTGCTCAACTGCTCCTCGCATAATTTATACAAAGTGAAAAACTTACGGGATAATAAGACGTTTTCTTTGAAACCGCAGGCTGCTAATTTTACGCGCATAATTATCTGAATAAATGGATAATTTTGGATGGGATGAAGATATTACATTTAATATAAAAATAATGATCCTTTTTTAGAGTAATACTTGTCTATCGGGGACCATCATGGCAACGCTTCTGAATTGAATTTTCAAATTCTCTGGCAACTCTTGACGGCCAGCGTAGCCAGGATTCATAGTAATAAAGATACCAAACTCAAAGTTCAACGTGTACAATTCACCATCGCTAAATCACATATTTTTGAATGTTATGGCGTGAAAAACGTCAGGTACATGATCGTTCGAGATCTAATTGCTTTTCGTTACCTAAAAATAAAACTTGTCCTCCTCTCCTTCCTCGTATTGAGTACAATCGCTATTTGCTGAGCGGCGACCGACAGAACCGGCAAATCAATGCGATTAAACTCGTCGAAGCAACCCCAGGTTCCGGACATGGCTAATCCCTTAAATATTCTGCCCAGACCGCGGAAATCCATTTGGTCGGAGCAATTAAACACCACCACGTATTTTCCAAGGGCTTTCCCCATATCCTTTGTGGTTTCTGTTTTGCCGGTGCCGGCTGGTCCCGCGGGTGCGCCCCCAAAATTCATCCCTAATCGTAAAAACCTAGTTAAATACTCTATACAAAATATGATCTATCGACAGAACTGTAGAATCAGCGTCCATGAATCTCTCTGTTGAAAAGAAGTGGTTACGTTAATATTACCTACAGCTTGAGCTAACGTTATGTAACATCTATCGGTTAGGGGAGTAATGGCAAGACGATCAGTGCAGCCTAGAAACTCGTTTTGATAGATAAAATCTATATCCGTGATTTTTATAGGGATGTCCTCCGTCTCCGCGTTGTAATAAAATCTACACTGCTTCAGCCATTCGAAATCGTTCACGTTGCGAACTCTGAGACGACACAGCTCATCGAATATGTCCCTAAAACAGTTGTAAAAGCGCAAAAATACTCTTCGTCTCGTTTCTTTGGTAAGTGGACCAAAATATTAGACCAAAATGTCGTACCTCTGATGCACATGGATAGTGATTAGAGCCTCGTATTTCGCCCTTGCGTACTTCGACAAGTCCTTAACGGTCACTTCAATGAGGCTGTTCAGTAACTCGAGGAACCACTGATTCGTTCGTCTCATTACGGTTCTGTCTCGTCTCGCTGTATTCAAGGCAATTTCTGAGTCGCGTGTCCATAAAACTTGCAAAGCTAACAGACCCACCTATTACGGTGAAAAAAAGAACTTTCAATCAATGCGTGTTCCATCGTTCTATCGAGAAGATAATTCTTAGTTAATGATTCACTTGTAAAATCGAGTCGTCTATCAATTGTATGATGTCGAAGTCTTCGTTGGCGAACGTTTGCAACCCCTGCGAGATTACGCTGCCCATCGAAAATTGATGAACCGACAACAAAGTGTTCAGCCAATTTTCTACGCCTCCTGTGCATACCACATCCTTTTCCAATAAAACTCTTTCACCCTCCCGCGAATACATAGCAACAATCTTCTCGTACTCTTTCTCGTGAAACTCTAACTGCAAATAGAACCGTCTAATTGGAAATTGCAACGAAAGAACACACCTTGAGAGAGAGGCGGTAGTAATGTAATTTCGTTCGTCCTGTTACTTTTCCCACATTATCAAAGAAACCGTCCAGATATTTCTGAATAGTGTGGCAATCAGCTGCGCGGCCAAGTATTTCCAACAACGTCGGGTCTGATATAAAGCAGAACCTCGGGAATATGCTTCGTTTCGTCTCCAAGTACCTATACAAGCATTCAATTGGTTACAGTGATTCTAGTAATTAGTGTTACTCTGTAATATTCTTCAGAAGTTGGTCCAAAGTATATCCGAATCAACTGTTTTTGGTACCCGCTAAGAGATTTCTGACACGATTCCAATTGTTCCAGTAAATGTGGCAAAAATTGGCCCATCGTCTCATCCCCTGTGCACGTTTCCACCGCGTTCAGCCGTTCACGAGCTCTGTACATAATCTTCACCCACGCTTTGTCGATGTTCTACGCGATTCAAATGTAAATACAAAACGAAATGAATTCGAAATAAACCTCGCGCTCGCGGTTTTCCGTTTATAATTGAATTATCTTCTTTTACGTTGAAACGTTTCGCTTCTGCTGGAAGTTGTTTCGATATATCGCCGCCAATAAATACAGCTTCCAAATAGGCCCATAAATTTTGAACGGTCAACCACTTTGCTAGGATTTCGGAGGTATTACTGAGTTTGCTTTGCCACAGTTGAATCTCTTTTTTGAAGGGCACGTTGTATCTGAATCGAGATATTCATAAATTACTTATTCGTCGATATCAAAGGAATTGAATACATAGGTGAATATGATTTTTAATACCTGTTCGCTAGAAGTGAACTAATGACCATCAGACTATCCTCGAGCTGGGATATTATTTCATTCGTTTCCGTACCTTTTAACAGCAATTCTCCTCTTTGCTTGAAACTGGAGAATTGTAAATCCACCGTGGCCCATTCTGCTATTATTTGTTTCAGTTTACTTTCTATGTCTTGCTCTTTCACAGCGCTGATGCATATATCCTATAAAGGAATAAAATAAAGTGTAACAGCTTTGTTGGTAATGGATTAATTCGCATACATTTTAATTAAAATTGTACCTCGACTTCATCCTTGTACTTCAACAAAGGTGCTTGCATTACGTTCGCTAGTGTAAAAGTCTCTGACTCGACGTCGAAAAGATATTTGCACAGCTTGGACATTCTCTCCCAATGCCTTGGTTGCATAGCTTTATTAGCCATCAGCTCCAGCAATGGGCAAGTCTCGTTAAAATCGTCGATCTTCTTTTTCAAGTCTATATAGGCTGGCCAGTCCCGCATGGCTTTCGGTAATCGTCGACATCTAACGAAAAATGGAACATGAATTTCCGTATAATCTGAATTTCAAAAAAGGGAAGAAGCGACGTGGATTCACCTGTTCTGGAAATCGCCCAATTCGGTCACTATAGACTCGATATCGATTTCAGCCCAGGGTATATCGTAGTAGCTATCGATCGTTCGTATCACTTGCAAATACAAAGAGTATAGCTTTTGTAGCAAATTAATTTCCCTCTTTCGTTTATGAAGAGCTGGGTACTCGGTTATCTCAATACCGAACAAGCTTTCACCGCTGCTATAAGTCTCGTACTTCTCCCACAAGTCTTCCAAGCGAGCTTGGAAAAGTATAAGTCTACAGGAATATAAATAATTAAATCAATTCAGTCAGCTGATGATTGAAAATAAGAATAATAGTATCGTTCACTGATAATACCGATCACTAGCTTCTTTAGCCGGTATTCCCTCAACCATTGGTCCATTCAGCTCGAAATCGAGATCAAAAACAATCACATCCTGCTTGAACACTGCAACCCCATCCGTCAGCTCCTTTTTCAATGGCTCTTGCATCTCGCAGATTTTTGCTTGAACTTGTTTCGCCTTGTAATACCCAAAAATTCATTATTCAATTTTTTTTGCATTCGATCATATAAAAAATAATGGTTTTTCTTAGGTGTTACCATATTTAACATGTTTGTAAAATTGTATCTCAAACTGTCCACTATGTTCTGTTCTTCTTTCGAGACAGAGATGTGGAATTTCCCCATTAGCGTATAGGTTTCCTCTATCAGGATCAATTCTATGTCCAGCGATATAAAATCGTCCCGTATCTCGCCTAGGCATTTCATCGCTATCCTCACGTCCTCTAAATCATTTATATCCCTAGCTAGAACCTTGTTCTTCTCGTTTATATAGTCTGTAATCCTTTTTAATTTCTCTTTATAAGTCGTGGATAACATTTGACCCAATAGCACCTTCCACATTCGCGCCTCGACTAAAAGCGCTAACTTCAATTTATCTAAAGACGGGATTAAATAAATTTAATAGCAAAACGATAATATTCAGAGCGAAGTAAGAGTCACAGCTGCGAGATAAATCATTTTATTACCCATGCAAATTTCTATTGGGCCGACTATGTGTTTTTGGGGCAAAATTTGAATTTCTTCCACTAGTTTATCATACTCTATGAACTTCTCTTTAATCTCTTGGGTAATGGGCTCAGAGTCGACGAATTTCTGGATGATATTACTTCTTTCTTCGGACCATATGTACGCGTACCTCAAATACATCTACTCGAATGGACAATGCCAATTATGTAGCAGGTGTTTAGACTATCCTTGCGCAGATATCCCTTGATTAACACATTAACAATTTAATCGAGAGATCTCTGCATGTTTAAAAATGACGAAAAGAAGAAGTAAAAGTACATTAGCAATCTCCATGATGTCCTCCTTTATGGCAACAATTGCACCTTGCAGACTCATTATACTACGGACTATCTCTTTATGTTCAGATATAATCTGGTAATAATTTTTTTCTACGCAAAGAATAGTCATTAATGTATATCATAGGTAAAAAAATCTCCATGGCCATTATTTATTTCTAATTAGAGAAAAAACGGACTTTCGTTATTTTCATTAATTCCCAAATGATGATGACGGTGCCCCCATGCGATAACTTTCTTATGGTTCTCCAGAATGCTGTTCAGCAGTTTCCCAAAATAATATTGCAACTCTTCTATCGGTGGTACTATCGCGATATTTGGTATTTGCAAAACGAACGTTGTTAACAAAATTGGAGCCATCTTCTTGTCCTCGTTATCATCCTCTGGCAGATGACTATAGTTACGTAAAGTAAAAAGATTACTCGATAACATATTTCATTCTGTCAGAAAATTATATATGAACTTGGATGAACCTCGGAACAGTAACATGCTTCCTTAATAATTCAAAGGAATTCTTGGTGCATTTCACTAGGGCTTCTATAAGTTTATTATGGAAGTATGCAAATAATTCCATACAATCGTTGTGCACTTTATTTATTTGAACTTTTCGTGTTCTTTCAATGGGTGCAAACCCTGTTCAATCATTCAAGATGTATAGATTGTTAGAATTCAAAGAATGATAGCCGTATAAAACACGTGATTAATCAAATTTCCACCTGGCTCGTATTTCCCCTTGGTCAGTTTCGTCTGTGAAATATGTTTGAATATTTTATCCGGGTCCAACCAGTTATACTTAATATCTTGGACAGACTCATCGATCACGAAATCCATGAACTTATTAAGAATCGTTATAACAGCTTTCTCAGCCGCTAATGACTTTATTTCAAGATCAGCAGCTATAGTAAGCCCATAGGCGATATTATCTTCTAAAAGTTGAACGGGACTCTTTGGGTAATCATCCAGTTTCAACAATACAGCTTCCGAGATGGACTCGAAAACCTCGTCCACTCTTGCCTCCTTCATATCTTTTATCTCCTTGACAAAAATTTGCATAGACGTGATGGCCTTCCTAATTTCCGCGCAAATCTCAGAAACGTTCAAAGACGTCCATGTGACCACTGCCAAGCAAGGTTGAAACGCGATCTCGAGATTGACCAGAACAATTTTTATCAGATTCAAGAACAGAGTTGGTATCGTTCGCCTAGAGCACGAAACATCTATAAAATTGTTCCCAATTTCCACCAAGTATAGAGAAATGCATACGTACCTCAGTGTATTATTTTCTTCCACCAGTTGTTTCACATTCTCGTACGACGAGAAAATTTTATCCTTGCAAAACGCTATGATCTGTATAAAGTCTGGTACTTCCAGGCCAAACCTGGCCATGTACTCTGACTCGCGTATCACTTCGATTATGTACGAGTCGAAGTTCAGGTGATACTTATTCGTCTCTGGATGTCTCACTATCAAAGGTGATGCTAACGCCAATCGAACCTTTCATTTGGAATATTATTTTATATAATTTATGCCAGATTTTCGCGTGCATAGATCTACTTACGATCTCTGAAGAGTCGAACCATGCCTTATGATATATCAGTTCGTAGTGTATGAAGACGCTGATCAAGGCATTGTAAATTTTAATGCACTTCTGCATGTGATCGTGGCTGATCACTCGTTTGCATTGTTTATACACTTCCATTGGATCTTCGATACGTCTGTAAAGCTGACGGATCCATAAAATTCGGCCAGCAATGGGGGGAACGTTTCGCGGTAGCGGTGGATCCGATCTATCCTCGTTGTATCTGTCTCGTACATCTTCGATCTCTTTTTGAAACAATGATATCAGCTCCAAATATTTTCTGTCGATTCGCAGATGTTTGAACTTCAGTTTCTGAAATCTGAACACGGATCGAAGGTATGAATCGGTATAATTACCCGCGGTTTGCTAATAGGATTATACCTTGCTACCACTCTCAACGCCTCCGTTATATTCGGTGCTTCCGACACGCATTTGTAGAAGAAATTTCTCAATTCCACTTCCGTTTCTGCCACACACTTTTTAAACTTTTCATAATCTGCATCGAAGTATGGTTTCCTGTGGTTCAACGGATCGTAATCTTGCGATGCGATATCATTAAAGAAGCCTGAGAATTTATTTGCGAATAGATCTATCCCCTGTATCGCGGAACTGTAGAGAATTAAGTATGTCAAAGCTGTTTGAAAAACGTCCCTAATCTGAAACATATTTCAACGGATTTATAGTAATTCTTCCCGTGGACGATGAAGCCTGAGAGAAGTAATTACTGACTTTTATTATTCTCGACTTGAAGGTATTAAATTTTCCAAAGACGTACATCTCGGATACTTCAAAAGATCTTTCATCGAAAGATTCTCTTACTTGCTTACACATATCATTATAATATTCGTAATACTGTTCGCATAATTTAATGCAATCCTGTAAAGAAGAAAACTCTTTGCTAAGCAGATTCCTTTTAAAAATTACTGAATATTTGCCTTTATTTTGGATATCATAACAGATTTAGACTCGTTCCAAATGTTTATTCTTCCATCCTCTGTCAAGTATGCTTTACATGCCAAAATCATTTGATTCGTCATCTAAAATCAGTTCTTAAATTACGGAGAATCATCAAGTATATTACACATCTATTGCCTCATCTTCAATTACAGAATTTTAGAGTACTGCTCAGTTAAATATAGAAATTCCTTAATTTTCATTGAGTCGAAAGAGTACGATAAATTATATCTCGCGCTTTAGAGGTAAGAGAGAGAAAGATATATAAAAAAGCTATAGGAAAGAGTGAGACAGATGTTACCTACCTTGCTTATGAACCCGTGGCGCCATCTCTGTGAAAAGTGCTCAAACTGCTCGCACAGCGTTATCGATGGCGAAGTGAACTACTGAGAACTACTAGCGCCATCTCTTGGAAGAACGCTGAAACTAGGTCGGTAATTAGTTTCACTACTTTCCTCAGAGATGGCGCTAGTAGTTTTCAGCAGTTCACTTCGCTGTCGATAATGCTGAGCGACCAGTTTGAGCACTTTTCACAGAGATGGCGCCACGGGTTCTTCAACAGGTGGGTAACGTCTGTCTCACTCTTTCTTATAGTTTTCATATATATCTTTCTCTCTCTTACCTCTAAAGCGCGAGATACAATTTATCTTACTCTTTCGAATCAATGAAAATTAAGGAATTACTTTAAGATTCTGTAATTAAGATGAAAGAGAGAGCAGCAGAGAGAAGGAAAGGGAAACGGAGGTCAGGAAGGCAATAGATGTGTAATATATATGGTGATTCACTGCTCGTGTGACGAATTTTTACAGCTGATACTAGACTTCAAAAGCAACAAAAAAGGTAACGTAAACCTAGGTCAAAAACAAAAATCACAATTTTCTCTACCATTTTTGCAAATTGGACTCAGGTTTTTATGAGCTTTCTTGTTGCTTTTAAGATGTAGTATCAGCTGTAAAATTTTGTCACACGAGTAGTGAATCAACCTGTATATGTGATGATGTTCACAATCTTTTATATATTTTTGCAATAATACTTTAACAAACACTGCTGTGACCATTCTTCTGGTATTGAAGAATCGTGAAGTGGCGTATATCATTCGTATAACATACATGAGCGGAGGCAAATATTCTCCCATTTTCGTTGGATCAAGTCTATACAAAGGCTGAGTAAATTTTTCCAGTGCATATAAATATTTCACGTTATCTTGCGCAAGAATTTGTATTGTTTTAACACGCTCCTCCAGTATAGCCCATTTCTGCACTTAAAGGTATAGAATTCTTTTCAAATTAATTTGCAGTTAATATCAAAAAGAGTATTTTGTACCATACGTGCCTTCATACGTTTCGATCTTACGGTTGTCAAAAGGTTTAAATACTTCTGAGTGACTGGAGATTGAATATGTTCAATGATAGACGAGAACCGTGCTAGTAGTCTTCTCCAATAGCTCAGTTCTGCATTTGGTCCCATCACCTCGGTCTCTCTACGCAATTGTTGGCTTTGTACAATGGCCTGTATATTTGAGCAAGTATTATTTTCAAATGAATCACAATAAAACACAGTCTGCATGAACTTTACCCGTTCCATACTTTTCATCCACAATTTGACATTATTTTCTACAGCTTGGATAGCCTCTGGACTACTAAGACTCGTTTTAATACTTTCTGGTGACGATAGGTACTTATCATACACTTCCCAATTGGTGTGAAATTTTACTGTGTTTTCTAAGTCTATTGTAGTCACTGGAAATGATGCAAGGAAAATATAGGTAGTTGGAATTGTATGTATTTGAAAATGATTTCATCTTACTGCTTAGAAATTCGCAGAAGTCTCTAAAATCGCAAATAAAATTGTTTTTGACTTTTTCACCAGTTTCAGATTTTGATAATTCACCCCATATGGTATTAGCAGTTATTGCCGGCAGGTTTAATCTTAAAATTAAATCTGATATCGCTGCTAGTGTATTTTGAGACGCAGGATCAACTTCTGCGTACGCGTAATATGTCTCCTACACAAATTTCAATTTGAAAGTATATTGGAATGGAAAGAATACAGCTGTGCCGAGGACATACTTCGAGAAGATGTTTAGTTTCAAAGTCAATATCCGATTTTAGTCTATAAACTATAACAAATTTGCCAGAAAGCTGTTCAGTCAAGCCATCGGTAACGCAGCAACGTATCATTTGTATTTCACGTTCATACTGTGGACTCCAGCGTCCTGACTCTAGTTTCATACATATCCTTTTACATATTAATTATATCCAACATAAAAAATAATTAATACAGAGGAGGAATGATTTGCAATACCAAATGGTGGTGGTTCCATTAATTGGTAATGTATGAGAATTGCACGCTTCCCATCTTTGAGAAAGAAACTATCGAAAACATTAATATATTCGTCTTTATCGACAACTCCTTCCTCCAAGAGATCAGGATCTACATTTAAAATAAAAGCAACGACTTCCAAAACTTGTCTATGAGTTGCTCGTAGTAATGTTTGTCTGGCGATTCGATTTTCTTTAAATTTCACCTGTAAATAATTGTTATCGATGGGAGGGGACTTCGTAACGATTTATACGTTTTACATACGAGTCGGTCCTTCAAGCTTTCTGTAGTTAGTCCTTCTAAACCGACTCTTCTTTTTAATAATTCAGCAATGCGACGGTCGATCGCAGGTTTTGTATAATCTCGATTTGCGAAATATGCAGTTACGTGTGCCATTATTTTAAAATGCGACAATGAACTTGCATCTTGTGTGACACAAAGTGAACATCAGAAAATGTATAAAAATTTAAAAGATGAAGAGCAACGATCCTTACAGGGTGTATTATAAAAGATCTGCATCTATGAAAGAATTAAATGAAATCACAGATTTCGATTGAGGAATCAGCATTAAAACTGGGAACATTCTTTATTTTTTTTATTTTTATAACATAAATATCATTAATTTATTTATAAAATACGTATACGTGTTAATAATAGCGAAATATACAGAAACAAAACTTAACTTAAAGTTTCGTTCAGACATGCGTACAGGAATGCTTGCGCGTTCTGGTTACCGTGCACATGCATCAGACAGTACATGTCAAATTTTAAAGGTTACAGCAGACAGCATAAATAAGACTGTATCGTCTCTGCAAAGCATAAAATTAAGATTAAATACAATCAATTGTAAATCATACGTGGCGTTGAATCTTTTTAACTTAATGTTTCATTACAAACATATGCAAGATATGTATATTTCTAGAATGTATTTTTATACTTGAATTTATCGTATGGTCGTCTGCCAATACTTGATAAGGTTAATATGTACTTTACAAACCTTAAATAATAGCACATTATAACTTATATTCATCCCTATATCAAAATGAAAGGAGAATAAAATACATTTTTCAAAGCGCCTATTGATTCTGTTTACCCTATTTCACTTTCCCCTTAAAACTTCTAATGTTTAAATAATTTTACTATTTCCAGGTAAACATTCACAATTTTAAGTATTATATATGATAAAATATTAATTTTTTTTCTACTATCATGTTCGTTGCTACATCTATCTATACATTAATTATTCAATAAATTAATAATATAAGAAGTAAACCATTTTACGTATACATGAATTTGTCGCACTTGTAAGAGTATGTGGAATTATCAGACACGATGTTCAAATTGGAATCGTATATAACACCAGTGATTCTTAGTTACGTTGAAAAGTATGTGAAGAATTTTAAGCCGGAACAATCTCAGGTATATTAATTGTATATATATGTGAAAATATATACATTTGATATTTTCCAGTATATGTTAATACAATTTTTGTATTTCAGGTTTCTTTATGGGGCGGTGATGCATCATTTCAAAATCTTGACTTACGATTAGAAGTTTTAGAAGAACAATTGAATCTTCCCTTCGTTTTTGTTAGTGGCCACATACATGAATTGCTTATTCATGTACCTTGGGTAAAAATTACTTCAGAGCCAATTGTGATTACTATTAATACAATAGGTGAATATTGAATATGTATTGCATATACATGATACACTGTAAAAGTCTCAGATTTGTACCCTTATCTTATAGATATACTGAAGTAAAGTATTGATCTTTCTTTCGCAGAATGCATTTTAAAATTAAAAGATGATAGCAAAGTGGAGACCAATCCTTCTACTTCACAAAGGAGGCAGGAAATATCAGAGTAAGTAATTTATCATTATTATCATACCACATACTTATTTCAATTGACTTGTAGGGAAGAAGCACCTCCTGGGTACATAAAAAGCATAGTAACAAAAGTTGTAAATAACATAACAATTAATTGTAATAATTTAATTCTAAAATATGTGGAAGAGGATATTGTTCTTAGTGTCAATGTCAGATTTTTAAGTATGCAGACTGTTGACAACAAATGGGAACCAGCATTTACTGGTATATATCTCATATTATGTAGCGTTAAAGAATTACAATACCAATATATTTTGATACTATATATATTTGCAGATGTTAATGCATACGAAGTTATGCTTAGAAAAGTTATTACTATTCAAGATCTAACATTATGTTTAGACAAAATGGATGCATCTGGAAAAATAGAAGTATATCAGGTATTAATTATTTTTATTGCCAGTTCCATGTAATAAGATACAGGTACATGTCATTTACTTTGCTATTCAAGGATCCCGTTCTATACCGATGTTCTGTTATAATACGTTTAATCATAAACTATCATAGCAACACAGCAAGGAAAGCTTCCATTACACGATTAGACCTTCATTGTCAGAAAATGGAATTTAGTATAACAGAACAACAAGTACCAATGTTGCTGAGGCTGGCTGCACTGATAATGGCTTTACAAACAAAGCAATTTCCATCCAGCAGAGAAAAATCATTAATTTCTATTGAAGAAAGAGAAGATAACATACAAGGTTTTATTCATACCATCCTAGCTTACATATCATATTCCAATTAATATCACTATGAAATATTTATATGATAGTGTCACTTGCTAACTATTTCATTATCTTATAGATGACATAGATCTTGTAAGTGGAACTGCTACAGATAATACAGGATGGGGTGGATGGGCTTGGAATATGGTATCATCCTTATTGCCTATTGATTGGGATAACGATTGGTCTACCGAGCAACAGATGGCATATTCTGGTCATACTATTCATCTGGGCATATATGTGCAAGACGCCACTTTAACATTTAAGGTATGTACTTTTAAAAACCACATGAAAGATACTATTACAATTTCAGGAACTGAAGGATTTTTTTTTCATCTTACATAGACAGTTGAAAATGTTAAAGAGCAATTATTTTATAAATCTCGTAAGCTTCGATACAAATCATTTTTAACATTGCGATTGAATGGTGTAGTAGTTGATACATTGCTACAAGGTTTAGCAATGACTAGTTTTCAAATGGGCATGGGCTGCATACGAATATATCCAAGGGGAACTTGCAGTTGCGGACACCTTGAAGTAGTTGATGGAGCACAAGTAATACTCCACTCGTTTAATATTTTTTATTTGGAATTGAAACAAAGAGGATTAATGTAACGGACAATTTTTGTTTAGCCACCTTTATACTTAGTTGCTGGTAAATTAAATAGTGATTACTTAAAAGACTCTTTATTCGACAATGATTCAGTAGAAAATAAAGGGAAAAAAAGAGAGTATAAACAAGGGATATATTATTACCTATTGACAGTTTCAGGTAACAGATTATAATATCTACATATAATAAAAAAAAATTATTATATATTTAAAATATATGTAACAAATATTGTATTAAAATAATTTTTAGAGGAACGGCTAGTAGAACGATGCCCTGCATTTGTCATGGACTACGTTCATTGTGTAGAACTACCAGATGATATAACACCCGAAAAATTGACAGAATTTGGATCGAATTTTGAATATAGGTAACCATATTAATTTAATATGTTTAAACATTAATAAAAATATATCTAACTCGAAAATCTAAGGTGATAAATTTTTTTAGCAATTTTCATGAACGTAGAGTAATGCGATATGTTATAAGTGATTTGACTATCAGATTATGTTCGGGTATTTTTCATCGTATCGAAACAATAAAACAAGCTGCCGCAAATTATGACTACAATCCATATCTTGTTACCAAACCAGGTACGTACACAACTAAAAAGGGCAATATACTTATACAAACAAATTTGGATAAGAAATTATTATTTATAAATTATTAGATCCACTTGTGGATGAATTACCTCCTGTTACATTGGAAGAATATGAAGCGTTAAGGGAAAATGTGTCCATGGTTGAGACAAAACTAATCATAATGAAAGCTGCCCTTCAATTACAATTAGCTGACCATTCCATTACCGGTTTACCGCGGCAACGAAAAATTGTTGAAAGTCGAGTAAGCAACATGCGAATTAACAAAATGTAATAAATATGTATAATTGTTATTATTATTTACTCTTTTCGTGTTGTTTTGCTAGACGACGCCTTTAACACCTGCTCTTACAGACGATCCTTTTGTGAGCATTGAATGTGATGAAGCATTGGTAACTATGCTTCAACCTTTATACCCATTTAGACTTGCAGCTTGTGCATCCAAACAAACCGATCTTCCGACTGAAATGTTTAACCAGTGTCACAAGATTATTACATTACAGGTAATTATACTGTTACACGATACATGACAACATTTCTCATAATAATAGTACATTTGTTTAGGTGAATGGGACAAGAAGTCAACTTTACTTAACGAAAAGTTGTCATACATCAATCATAATGCCTTACTCGGTTGATTGCCAAATCAAAAAATTACTATATCCACAGTATTGGAGAGATGTTGATTCAATACACGAAACGTATGCAGCACATATCGATAGTATTACGGTTACCGGTACAAAAGCGAAGTTAATGGTTGTTGTGTCTATCTTAACTTCAATTTTCAATTCCAATGATACAACCAATCCTCTTGTGTGTTCCTCTCTATTCAACGATGCCTGTCAAGAAACAAGTATGCGCTACATTATTTATAAATAATATATATCACTTATATTGATCAATTAAGGACATTTAACTAATATTATGTTACAATGACAAATGTTTAAGATCCTGTGTACCTGGAATTGTTATTAGAAAATGTAAATTGCAAGAAGTTGAGTTCTCTAGTTACGATATCGAATGAAGTGAACATAAGTTCAATAAAAATGTTTGCTCTTAACGAATCGCAGCAGGCCTTTATATTTTCAGGCCCAGAAAGCAATACTCACGGGTTAGTACTACTTAAAAATTGTACACGTGCTTTACTCCCAAAAACAGCAATAACAATATCATTTCTACTTTTAGCGATACAGAAAATAAATCATTACTAACGGCTATAATACAATTCCCGCAAGATGTTGAGAAGCAGACGCATCCACCTTTGGTTTCGCTTCAGATGGCAGATATCAGAGCTTCACTTGATCCACTGTTATTCAGATGGTTGGAGTATCGTGTAACATATTACAATTTGGGTACTTTGTGCACAACGCGACCAGAAATGCAACAACATCACGAGGGTACGTCTTCCGACACTGGTGCAAAGAAAAAGACATTTCCCAGTTTGCACGAAAGCGTGCATAGTTCATCAGACAAAGAAAAACGAAAGTCAGTCGTAACGACAGAAAAATCGAAAACTCTGCAGAACGATGAGAGTCAAAAAAAACATGATTCTAAATCCGAAAATGAAAGACAGGTACATTGCATAGTTATTTGGCTTGTCAATGATGGAATATCAAGTAATATTTTATGAATATTAAAATTTATTTTATTCGTTATTTCTGTAACTTTTTACTAGTTATAAAAAAGTAATCTGTGGTAGAACTTACAGAATTTGGGAATATTGGCCAGATTAGCAGAACAGTATCCATGGTGGTGTGGTCTTGTCTTAAGTGGATGTGTTGGACATATTGTTATTTATATACCATCAACAACAATGAGTGGCATCGGTGCATATGGTATGCAAATTTTGCATATAAATTTTTAAAGTTATACGTTTTTAACTTCTCATAATGAAATCTTTATCTATTAATTCAGGTATAGAAGAGGCTAAAGACAGAGCGTTAAGAAATGATAATAAGTTGCAAATGTTGATAATAAAATTACCTGCGCTTCTTGTTCATTCGTCTAACATAAGTTTCGAGTTGCTTTCACCTTATCTCCAAGAATTACCAGTTGAATTACCAAAAACAATGTGGACAAATAGTAAGTGAGAAAAAATATATGCACCGCGGTGAACATTATTTTCATAGCGATTTATTTCAGAATTACAAAGTTTTCCGTGGACATTGAGTCTTGTCGATTTTCATTGTTACATGTTACAACAACAGACACAAAAAAACTTTATTAAAAAGATGTCGTTAAATGCTACGGTTGCTCTAACAACTAAAATTGTAACATCTCAGACTGGAGGAAATACCCTAACTGCTTTAGGTGTTTGTGTACATATCGATAATTCTCCCATTATCGTTTCGATATCTGAAGAACAAGTATATATTCAATAAAAATATATTATATAATATATTTAATATTAGAAACATATATTACATATTTTTGCGTTATTACATAAATATCAAATGTTTTTATAGGTAGTTTTCATGAGTAAAATAATCTCGAGTATTTTAAGCGCATTACGAGTTACAAACACTAATGATAAAAGTGTTGTAGCTAGTACTCAAATAAGCACAGAAACGCAAATAGTTCTTCCTATTGTACCACAAACTCCATCTACACCAACCCAATTACTCTACCCGGAGGATACAACTACAAACTCCACGGTTTCAACTTCAAAAGATGACATTGTATCAGGTACATAATTCGATTAATTTTCTGATAATTGAATAAATTATGATACGTATCTCTTAATCCCTCTCCTTCCTTTTTTCATTAGACTCGGACGAATTAGTTTTAACTGCATGGATTCAATGGACTATAACCAAAATAGCAATTAAATTATATGTGACAGAGAAAGAAACTTTGTCCTCACTAAAATTAGTTCTTGAACTAGAAGATATTATTACTTCCATAGATTTACAACCCGTCTATTTTAAATTAAAAAACAAAGTTACAACAGTTACTATATTTCACTATACAAGGTATGTAATTACAAAAAAAAGAAAATGTTTAATTATAAGAAAAAGAAAGAAGAAACAAGTACTAAAAATTATTCTTTCATAGGTCACCAAATTCACTAACTTGGGACGTCGGTGAATATGTAGGTGCTGTTCTCTGTGGAAGGGAAGATAATTTAGAAAAGGGAGATGACTCCGGGTTTCTGAGTTTTACTCTGACAAGAGCAAAGTCAGGAAATGTTCACACACGATGGGGCACTTATAAACGACACAAGGCTCAGAAGGTATGCGTTTAATGTTTCAAAATAATTAGAACTAGTCCACTCTGAACGACACTAAACAATACATCATTAGAGTTTAAAGCATGCCAAAATATATTTCGACAGTATGTATAATTCTTCTTTAAATTTTCAGAAAGATATAATGACAGAAACAAATTTGTCTGCAAATAGTTACATTTCCGAAGTAGTAGTAAAAATCCAAATGGTGGACATAATTTTGCCGCTTAGTATAGTTAGTAAATACGTGCAATTAATAAAGCCATTTACATGTTTCTATCAATCTGTTGAGAAAAACACTATTGAAGCTTCCGAGCAAAACGTAACACAACGCTTAAATAGCATTACCAGCCTCGATAACGAAGTATTACCATTAATATATCTGGATTTTAAAGGACTTCGGTTGATGCTACCAGCCTCGAACATCACAAAATTCAAACCGCAGCATGATCTATTAATGATTCAATTAGATGGAATCCGTATTGCACCGCACGCTGAGAATCCAATTTGTAGAACGCCTTTAAGATTTGATATATATCAACTCGCGGCTCAAGCGAATATTTTAAACATACCAGGTTCCGCTGTTGAAGATCGACAATATCAAATTAATGTGAAAAGCATATGTGCCCATACGACTACTTGGAAGAACTATCAAATGAGTATAAATAAAAAAATATCTCAATCGTATCTTTACACTATGAACGAAAATCCTGCATTAGAATGGAATAAACTTGGACACGGAAGTAGCTTAGAACGACAATTCTCCACGCTTCCATTATTATCAAAATTCGATTTATGCTTGATTATCGCTCCACCTGTTCTATTTAAACCGGACATTACTGTTTGCGGAAGCGCAATTGAAGTGAATTGTATTACAGACATCGAAGTGACGATAAATTTGGATCAGATTCAGTTGATCTCTATTTTGAATGTTGAGTTGAAAAATTTATTGTCAGGAAATTTTGAACGTGGTGATGAAATGACCACTTCTGTTAACATACTGCAAAAGCCTATGTCGACCATAGGAAGTATTAAACAGATTACTTGGACAAAACAATCTTCTGACGACCTAGATGTTGATTTCACCAAAGATAGTGGGATAGACTTTGAAACATCTAGTGTAAATTCTACAATCATTGAAAAACCAACATCCTTGGATACTTCGATACTTTCACCACTTGAATTCCTTGTGAACTGTGGGAAAATAACAATCGTACTTTATGATATCCATCAAGCAACCATGGAGTATGAAGTTGATATAAACGAGATTGAAGAAGACGAGAGTGAAAGCCAGAAGCAACCACTATTTTACATAATGGTCAATCAACCGAATATTTATTTCTCGCAGCAGCATCCATCGCAAAAAGTACAAGTATCGTGCTTCGATGTAACGATGGCGGTTGGAGATAATCAGGAATTAGTTTCAATACCAACTGAGAAAGATTTCAAAGTTTTTATGATCGAAACGAAAAATGGCGATTTGCATCCGGACACAGGCATTCCACCATCTTTTATAACAATGAAATATGAGAAAACTGTGGGAAAAAATCCGCAATTTTTCATAGATATGGGTAGACCTACAAAAGTTCATTTTTCCTTGTCGAGATTAAATCAAATATACATGACGAAAAATAAAATATTGTCGTGCTTTGCGAAGCAGCAAGAAGGAACACTACCAGAACATTTTGACGATGTGAAAACACCCTCGCTGACGAAGCCTAAAAAAGTAAATTGTCCTGACTTGAATATATGTACGAAGCAAGTTGTGGTGTCTCTTATAACTGATTCAGGCGCTGAAATAATAACCAGTCTAGCTTCTTTATCGGGAAGTATTTCATCTCTCCTTAGACCCGACAGAATATACTCCAACACGTCCATAGATTCATTTATAGTATCAGCAACTCTTAATGGGAACATAAAAGTTCTCTTAAATCCATGGTGCTGTAATATTACTGTCTGTTTGCTTTGGGAGACTTGGTTAAACCTTGATTCAGTTCCACAGATACAGGTTCAAGCAGATAGCAATAGCCTTTATTTGGATTTTGGTCCAGAACAAATAAAAATTATAAAAAACGTCATAGAAGATTGCCATTTATTATTAAACAAATTTACTACGTCTCCATCGAAGTGCAAAGACAATGAGAGGCAAATTATATTGTCGACTGAGCAACATTACAAAGACGATCTGAAAGCTGGTGCATTTCAATTTGTGAATGGAAATGCTGATGAATTACCATTTCCGTATCAAGTAAGTTTAAAAAACATTTACTTATTCGATAGAAAATAACTTTAAAGAAAATTCACATTCTTAATTTTTCAGGTAATATTCTTTACTTATCCCCAACAAGCGATGGCTTGGAGATATCCCCAACCAAGAACATTGACCAAAATACACGTATCGCCGGTTCCATTCGAAGTAAGTATTCCTCAACAATAGAAGAATTTCATCTAATAATCTTACCAACTGTATTATTTAGACATTAGATTCGGACATTGGGTACGTCGATAAAGTATTTTGCGCTTTGGAATATTGGAGCGATTGTCACATGTCCTATCAGAGATACGCTGATTTTTATTTATCGGAAACTGATTCCTACCGCCTAGAGCTACCTGAAAAAGCTCCTGCAAGAGCAGTAGCCTGCATATGGCGTGTAGTTCTACTGTCAAACAACAATCGACCACTCTCCAAGACCATAATTTCGGCTCGCATTCTCGCAGCCTGCCTGCGCATCGATTCATACTTTAATTCCTCCATTATTCCTAACATACAAGCTGCACTTAACATTGGCGCCATCCATGTATCCATGTATAATCACGTTAGCACAGTTATGTACAATAATTTGCAACCTCCGTTAACGAATTATATTCTGAAGGGTACCATACCTGAAACTCAATGTTTTATGACTTTGGATCATAAAGCGGCCATCCTTGTGCTTAACAGATGGATAGACGGTTCCACACTGATTGATATCAGCGGTACATTCGGAGTGCACATACTAGACTACAATCACTTAACCATGCAAGAAATACTAGATCCTCTAGAAGCGAGATTCCAATTGTCTTTATCGGATAAAACAGATGTAACGTTAACGTGTAGTCCATTTTCCTTGAAATTGAGTCCAACGGTAGCTCATACGCTCGCGGTGTCGATGCAGTTATGGTACGCAGCCTTGGAAGAAGAAGATAAAAACGGTATTTTGTTCACACGCTACGTAGTAGCCAATGATAGCAACGTGCCTATTCTCTTCGGTCAAAGTGGTACAGGAGACAACTTACTCTTGGAGAGCAGACAATGCACATTTCATTCGTGGCGAAATATTGGCAACAAAATGTTACGAATTGCGGTAGAAGAAAATATTTGGCTGTGGAGCAAACCGTTTTCTGTTGGCACAGATGGAATACAAGCGGTAGAATTCTGTAACTCTGCAACCAAAGCCTCTGCGTTCGTAAGTGTTACGTCGCTTTCAGCCACGCAGAAGCTCGTAACATTCTCTGGGCAACTTATAATTTCCAATCAGTTAACCGACAACTTTGAAATGAAACTGGTTAAATACGAGTCTGATATAGGTTCGAAGGTGACTGTGCTGAAAGATGTGTATCCTGTCTCCGGCAAAAGTCGACCGCCATCCATCCTACTTGACGGAAACAAGAAAATGGCGATACGTTTGCGTTTCACCAATGTACCAAATCTATCTTGGACAGGAGACATTCCACTTCAACCTAACGCCAAATGGGGACAACCGTGGCTAGTTAAAGTACCGCTCCAAGAACGCGGACAGTTTTTAAGTATCTGGGTCAGAATAGTAACGCAGATGATTCAAGAGAAGACAAAAGTGCTAGCCGTGCTTAGTCCACTTTACATGATTCGTTCACATTTACCAGTACCAGCCAGAGTGCAGATGGACACGCCTTCACTGAAGATATCTTTAAGCACAATGGTGAATGGTCGTGGTCAGAAACAACAACTGTATTGTCCAGGGACATTCGAGCATTTCCATCAACTAACGTTTCAATTAGAATCCGGAGTTTCTACGTCCAATCCATATGTACCCTTATCGTACAGTTCTGTAGATCAAAGGAAGTTTTTTAGGAGGCCAGAAATCGAAGACATCGACTCCATTCTGCAGGATCTTGAAAACCAGAAGGACGAAGCGGAATGGCCGTTCCAAGGTGAGGAGATAGAAGAGTGGGTATCCGCGGAACAACCTCAGACGCACGTTCAAGTAAAGTATCAAGATGCGGGACTAATCTCGAGTACTCTACTACTGGAACTGCAACCGTGGTGTTTTATGTTAAATTCTATGGGATGCCACTTGTCTCTCGTATCGGAGGACATCGAACTGTGTCAGATCCCTCATTATGGCATCGTAACACCACCGAAGTTAGAGGGCACGTTTCACTTGTGCGTGGGTATCGGCGACACCTTTTACACATCCCAGGCTTTGCAACTGACTCGACCCGACTGGAGTCAGAGTTTCTACATGCCAAGGATCGGCGGGTTGATTCCAGTCGAAGGGAACATTAAATCCTGCGTTGACTGTGGTTCAAGCGTGTCGATCATGAGCATCAATTCCAGCATGCACGAAGATATACGCCTCGTACGTATAATGAGTAGTCACGTTATCAGTAATCTGACATCCAAAGAATTGTGCATCGCCACGTTAGCGGTACACGAGGATGCGACTAGGCTTGAGTTACCCAACGACCTTACTCCTTATAGTTTGAATATTTTACCATCTGAGGACCAGAAACAAGGCATACCAATCGCACAATGGTACACATTATATATGGAGGATATCGTGGAGCCATTGGTGCTTTACGTGTCTTTAAGTTTAGGACACAAATGGTCCTGTCCAGTCCGAGTCGACCAGGGTATGAGCCGTAAATGTGTCACCATACCTAATGGCTCTTCCACCATGCCAGTAATTATTACGACCCAAGAAGACAAGGGTACAACGTACATAATGATTCACATGGATTACCATCCTCAATTGTTAATCGAAAATACCTGCGCTTTCAAGATTCTATTAGGTCAGTCAAACGAAACGTCGGATGGGATAATCCCAGACACCTCGCACTTTACTTGGATTTGCGAAATTGAAAGCAACGCGACTTGCCATTATTCCATTCCATCTGTAAGCAATAGATTACCCGATGCACCCATTACGAACGCGTTAAACGTACTATTGTTCTCCGCTGTAACCAACAGTCACAACGAGCAGGTATTGAGGACCAAAGAATTACGTTGGTCGAGGGGTATAAACTTGTCTTCTATATCAACTATACCAATGGACCAATATCTACGATTACCCTCCTACGGTGATGTGAAGCTGATTGTACAAAATCGTTGTTACACCACGTACATCAGTATTGTTCCCATATCGCAAGTAGAAGTGTCAGCGAGGGATATCAGAAGTAGACTTTTAAGGAAAGAAAGCGACATGAAAGACGTTGAAATGATGCACGATAAGTTTAACAATGATACAGAGGATAATAAGGCAATCGTAAACGTGCAGAGTTCAGAGAGCTCGACCTCGGTGACAACTTTCTTCTCGGCTCAAGAAGATACTATCATTACTGAAATGAAAACACCATCGCAAATGAAGTTAAATCAATTAATAACGGATATAGAAAACGTGAAAGTTAATGGAAACAATGATGCGAAGGATAATGAAGAAAATCGCATCAGAGAAGGTACTGTAACCGTTTGCCTTCGTGGAATTACCATCAACATCATGCACGACATGAATGAAAATGCCCAAAGGATCGAGGTGGCCAGCTTGTCTATGACCGATATCATAGCCGCTGTTAATGCAAAATCTAGAATTGTACATTTACGTGCCTTTATAGGCGATTTGCAGTTAGATAATCAACTATTCGATCAAGGGGGCTTTGATTTTCCAGTTGTGCTAATTAGTCAAAGTCCGCTAGTAATGAAGGAAGCAGCATTTTATACTAACAGCTGTTTAATGAATAAAATAGAACAGATCAGAGAGAACTCTTTGATCGCCATCGATTATACCTTAGAAAATCAAGGACAATTGAGAGGTATTATAGGTTTTCATATGTTTAACAAGTGGAGATGTATATTGTTCTTCCTACAAATATTAATTTGTTTTATTAACATTTACAGCACTTAAGGATGTTCACTTAAAAATCGCACCAATCAGTGCTTACATCGAAGATACGTACATTACTCAACTACTGAACTACGCGAGTTCAATGGTACCACCCAGGTTTTTCGTACCGGAAGACGTGAGAAAAACAAGATCGTTAGTTTCAACTATCGGATTGTACATTCCCGATTGCGTAATAGTCGACGCAAAAATATTAAGCGCTCCGTTGAGGCTACAAAACTTAAAGATAGAGCCTGTATCTATTTTGTTAAGTGTACATACTTCCGTACGTTTGTACGTGGCTTTAGATCATTCTCCTCTATACTTTGGCACTTTCGAAAAGAAGAATATTTTGACCACACCTTATAGACTTGGCAATGCACTCACGATGCATTATTTGTCCGGTGCTATATTTGGAGCAGGTATAAAATCATACATCGCAAACTTTGTTTTAAAGTCATAAATGTTCAATTTGAACATTCAAACATTTTTATACCTCAGGTTGGGTGGTAGGATCTTTAGAGATACTGGGTTCTCCAGGAAGTTTGGCTCAGGCTCTTGGTTCAGGACTTCGAGATTTCATTTCCCTTCCATTTCAAGGTTTACTACAAGGACCATGGGGTTTTATTGTAGGAATAACCCACGGTTCCGCTAGTTTAATGAGACACGTTACAGCAGGTATTGGTTTCGCTATCCAATTTCTTATTTTTGTACAGCACAATCCACTCGCACGCAATAAATATTTTACTATGCAGGTACATTAAATTCTGTAACAAAGTTAGCATCGAGCGTTGCGCGGAATTTAGATCGTTTGACTCTCGACGAGGAGCATCTTCAGAGGCAAGAAGAGTCTCGAAGAATGCGTCCTCAAGGAATGGCGCAAGGATTGTATCAAGGCTTGACTGGACTTGGAATGAGTCTTCTTGGTAATGTAATATTAATACCCTGCTGTAACACTAGGAAGGAATAGAAGGATTTAATTTTTGTTTATTTAGCCGCAGTCGCAGGTCTTGCGCACCATCCTTTGCAACAGGTTTGGTCAGGTGAAGCGACGACGAAGAGTCTCGTCACTGGCGTTGGGCTTGGACTTGTTGGAGTAGTTACTAAACCTTTAAGCGGGGCTGCAGAGTTAGTTGCGTTAACTGGTCAGGGATTACTTCAAGGAGCTGGCTGGAATTCTCTACCTTCAGTAAACAACTTCACGCAGTTTTTTCTCTTAATATAATTAATAGAACTAGTTAACTAAAAATAAACATGTCTTTGCAGCCTAGACAACGACCAGTGGTTCAATATACAACCATAAATAATAGTGCAACTATTAGATACGCTTGGTGGTTGTTACCCTTGCTTGAAAATAATCATGGCAACATTTTACATGTTACTAATGCAGATTACGTGATACAACAAGGCAGTAGTCGTGCTGTTACGTTGGTTCTAACACGACACGCATTGTTACTAGTTAATACAGTTGAAGATAACGTAGAAAGAATATTTTTATTAAAAGATCTAACAAGTGCTGATCATCATTTGGAATCGACTATCTGTTTGTATTGTTCTCCTGAAACAACACAAACTAATAGGTCTATATCTCCAGCTCCATACGAGGTATAATATGAATTAGATCGTTTACTGTTACTGGAGTATAATGTAATGTTCATACTAAATGTTCTTTGTTAACAGATGGATCGAGAAATGCGAGCGCGAGTCGCGGAATACGTACGAACTAGTAGCACTGGTTTAGCCAGTGTCTCCACAAATAGTGATGTACAGTCTGATATTTTTGAAAATACTACACCCAATTCCGATCGTACACTCACATTTTACGTTTCGCCTGACTCGCGTAACTATTTACTCTCCTTGTTTAATATCGCCAAAAGACAAAGCCAGGGTAGCGGATTTAGAGTATTATAATGAACAAATGGAACGTATTAGACTATTTTCTTGTAACCAGAGGAGTGTAGAGAGAGTGATTAAACACTTCTAAAAAATGAAACGTGATAAAGCAGTATTAAGCTTTCAATTAACAAATTATCAGAGGAGTAAAACGCGCGGAACAAGTCTGAGGTACACTAAATATATGTGTACATATCCATTACAATATTTTAACTTTATTCCATATATTATATGAATTGAAATTTATGAATTTTATTTCGTGAAACTGTACTATCATATGTTTGCACACGGAACAAGTATATGCACAATTTAAGAAAGACACTCTTATATAAGAAATGCTTTTTCAATTTTTTATATGGAAATTTGTACGGTGAAAAATTGTTCGCGAACTTCATTTCTTAGACGACGTGTGCTATGTATGTACATATCATAGGAAAATTGCAAAAGTATACATACAAATTTCATTGCGATTGTTGCATTTTTAATTCATATTATGTACATTCTCTGCATGTATTTTCACAGATTGATTATGCACAAGGTACATAAAATTCGCGATTTGATAATGGGGAGTCGGTAAAGGGTACATTTTTTGGTGACTTAAAAGCCATCGAACTTGTTATACATCGATTATCGCTATTTGTTTAACATTTAATATGTACGAACTGAAGTTCACAAGATGCGATAAAGTGTATAAAATTTTATATATTTATTAAAAGATATCATTACATTTTATTCACAGCAGTTCAGTGTAAAGCGTATCCGTAGCTAAAAATCAAAGAACCTATATAATATAAGAAATAATCAGTTAATTTATTCATAGATCCGTTCTATCTCGCTGTTCTTATAAATTTTCCCACAAGATGTACATTGATTATTTTCAATGGACGTTAAAACCTTCCTACATAATACATGTTGGCACGGAAGCTGATAAAAAATGCCATTAGGACAACAGGAACAATTAGCCAATTTCAGGCTTGTCTTATTTCTTTCTGGAATACTATTAAAACGTTTTAGATTTGGTACTGCCGCATTAATATCAATATCTGGTTCATCATCGTCAATCGAATCTATTGTATCGATGTAATCATCTTTCCTTTCATCCTCTGCTTCTTTACAGCCTGCAGTTGCTCTTTTCTTTGTCGACTTAATTGCTCCGGAAACATTCCGTTTCCGTGACATTATGACAGCCGGCAGTTTATGGCAAAGCTTCTTACTGGCTTGTATATTTATTACAGAACAATGCAACTTCGGTTTGACATTGTTTGAAGTTCTATTTATCACATTCCTTTTTAACAAGTACTTAGGAACTTCTGCTACCTTTTCGTCTGCTACATCCAAAGGCAGTGCCCGACCCAATACTCTTGGTAATTTTTTTACTTCTTCCGCGTTGCTATTTTCAAGCAGAAATTTATCTATCCTTATTTTTAAGGCGCTTGCTATAACAGGTTTACGTTCATCGCTAAATGGCAAGCCTGTAAAAGGATCCGTTAATCTTCTTCCCCACGTTGCTTCTGTCTCCTCGTGTTTCAGCAATGTATTTTGATCAATTATTTTTCCACTCGGCAGTAGGATTGGTTGTGTCATGATCTCGTATGTAATTGCATCTAAAAAACATTCTGGAACTTGCAATGTTGATTCCAATGTATCTCTGAAACAATTACATTACATGCTAAATGTAAATCAATGAACGATGCACGCAGCATGTGTATACGCTATAAGAAAATTAAAGAGATTACATGTTATTTGTGACAGTAACAGGTTGATCATCGTTCTTGATCTCCTCTACAGGTTTCATTAAACAGGCTGGCTCTTTCAACCACAAAGCAGAAACATTAGCCACTGTGTCTCTCCCGCAACGTGGTGACACTGTTCCCCATACTTGAATTTTACCCAGAGCAGGTACTGAATTGTCAGTTTTACATATACATATTCTCAAGCTGTTTATGTACGTTGTTAGGTAACGCAGAGAAGGTTTTATGTAACGTTTTAAGAAATTTGATGGAGCAGCGATTGTTTTCTGATTAATATTCGACGGATGAAACAATACTCCGCAATTCGAAGAATCCAGAAAACCAGTAGCTAGTAAAGTGTAAGGCACACTGGTATCGTTGCTCGTTTTGGCATACAATTGAAAGCCTGACGATTTCTGAGAACCGACTTGTGGCCAGACCAAAATGTGATTGATATGTACGTTACACAAAAAAGTGATATCGATATTTATAGGAGGCTTGATACATGCATAAGCTAGAAATCCTTTTTCAGTATCGTTTATTAAATTAGTGACTTCGTATCCTTCTGTGCTGACAGTACTGCACTGAATTTCAGGTCTCAAACGAGGATCACAAAAATTGAAAAGCATTTCTTTGCTTTAAGAATGCATTCTCCGAATGAATTCAATAATTACAATTTAATGCATGGCGAACCAACGTAACATTTTTCTATCGAATACTAAAATTATACGTGATTTATTCGCTCAAAACTCAATCGAGTACGCGAAATCTCATTCGAAATGCAAATGCTAGAATTCTGTATAAAATTTTATTTTAGTACCCGTGGCGTCATCTCTGTGAAATATGTTGAAACTACTCGGGTATTAATTTCAACATTTTCCACAGAGATGGCGCCACTAGTCCTTAGGTTAGGTTATCCATGATTTGAGCGCGTCGAACCTTTAAGCACGTGGATGTGTTAAAGTAAAATCTTCAGAGTGAATATTCGCTGTAGCATATAAAATGGAACAATCGCCGATTAAAATGGAAATAGATGATAGTGTGAAAGAAGTTGAGGCTGGTGATGCGGAAATTGGTAGTTATGAAGAGAAGTTGAAGTATACGAATGTCATAGCCAAACCAATGGCCCCAAAGAAGTTAACCAAAAAAATTTATAAATGCATCAAAAAAGGTAACTCTCTTGGAGACATTGAAATAGTTTCTTATTACAATATCACGATGAATAACAATTTCTTATGGGATTACCTTTCAGCTTCCAAGCATAAGACTTACCTTCGGAATGGTTTAAAAGATGTTCAGAAGCATCTTCGGAAAGGAGAGCAAGGGTATAAAACGAATGTCTATTTATAAATTATAATTTCGGATATTGAAAACGCCTTATGTTCATGTGTATTTTTATTAGATTGGTGGTCTTTGCTGGCGACGTATTTCCTATGGAAATTATGTGCCATCTGCCAGTTGTGTGCGAAGACAAAAACATTCCATATTGCTACACACCTTCAAGGCAAGATATCGGTAGTGCTATGGGAATAAAAAGAGGCAGCCTTATGGTGCTTATTAAAGAAAATTCAGATTACAAAGAGCTCTACGATGAAATAAAATCTGCGATGGTCACATTGTCCGTACCATTATAGGTATATATCTAAACTCTCATATCATTGATCACATTGTAAATAGAGTAAGTGAATTCATTCTTAAGAGAGCGTTGCAGCAAACGTTACTATCTTTTTATACAAATGTCTCTAGATAAAAACAACTTACTGTGTAAGTTATAAAGTAATCTGTTACAAAGAAAATGCATTCTTTTAACGCAAAAAGTATGCAATGGAGTATGTACTGAACATTAAAACATAATTGAAAGTAGAACTTATAAGTCGGTTTGATGATTTGTAATAAAAGGGATATATAATTCTATTAGAGATCAAGATGCAAATTTGGTTTCAACATTTGTATATGGTGTGGATACTGACCTAATTGAAAATTAGATTTATTTATCACCTGTGTCTCGCATTTGAAAATAGAATATTAAAATTTAGCTTGAGACAAAAATCATAGTTCCCAAAGCGGCATGCATATATTATATATATATGTACTTGGCTTGTATTTTTAGGCCATTAAAATGAAATCAGATGTAAGATGTTTATCGATTGTATCGGTCGTCGAGGTATTTAGAAATCAACTTGAATTGCCACTCGGGACCTCCGAGCAACCGTTTTATTTTTTATTCTCATTTCCCGTAATTTTTTAAGATAACTTTGTATGTATGAGAACGTAATTTCTAAAGATAATTACAAAACCTGACGTTTATATTAAAATTCGATATTACTAATCGTTTGTCGTTCGTTATATATTTATTAAACCGTGACGCACTCAACTGTTGGCGTGTGTTTGAGATTCGAAAGTCTATTCGTGTACATGAGCGATAAAAATGAACTTGTGATTAGATCGTAGATATAATCAGGGTAATAGAAAAATTGAATACATGAAGTAGTTTAAAATTCGAAACGTAAATCGTGCCTGCGCGTCAAATATTAAGAATTTTTTCATGTGCATCGAATTGATTAAGCGTTCGTTAATACCGAACATTATAACACGAAATATTCTCTTGATCGATATCTATTCCCTTAACTGTTTAAATGCGATCAAGTTACGTGAAATTGGATCGATTACTTAACACGATTCGTGGCAAAGATCGCAATCGTAATAATCGTTCCCGTTTAAAAATCGAAGGTTTTGCGAGCGAGGTACAATTTTAAACTGAATAAACGAGAATATAGTAGCTTGTGAAAGTAATTTAGAGAAAAGTGAAGAGTACAATGACGGTAGAAAATACTTCTACTTGTGAATGTAAATCCAATTTACGTTAAAACTCGCACCAATCCTCTAGGATACTTGCATTTAAAACGCCCGCAAATGCCTCGTACGCGTAGACAAATATTTAACCTAACTCTTTTTATTTTTTACGACGGCTCGAGAAGAGAATAGTGGCTAAAATGCGCGCGAAAACGTAACGTACCCGATCCCCTATCGTTCTATACCTGTTTCCGTACGTACATCTACACCCTTAATTCTACGATTATCGATTTCAGTATAAAATATACATTTAGGGGCGACGAGGGATTTAACATTGACATTAAAATTGACGTAGCGTACAAGTGGGACGTTATTCTCATTCTCGCCGGAACAAACACACTCTTCTCTCATATGGGGGTTACTTCCATCAGCTTCGGATCTTCCATTAGTCTACTAGATCAGGCAGTAATGCATCTCGTGACTGTGTTAATTAAACATTTCGTCTGTATCCTCTTCCACAGCAGCTATAACGATGCCAGTGCGCAAATATAACGCGATGAGTGTGGCTTGTTTCAAATAATGTTTTAATTCAATTCAAATATATTCGAATAATTGCTTTACACGGTGGTAACTTACAAACGTCCATCGCTACGCGTATACTCGCGTACATTTTTATTCGTATACACGAGGGTAGACAGCGTAAAATTCAAAATTCTCCGCGTATTCGCGCTTTCCCATTCGTTCTCCCCGCTTCCTTTCATTCGCTCGGACAGTCAGACATACTTTCATTGCGCGACGATACAATACGGGATCAATTGAACGACAATGATCACGGCAAAGGATGACCTAACGAGTATTAAATGGCTGTAGTACCGACCGCTAATATTACAGGTCGCGTTACGTTTAAACCGAGGATTGAAACATGCGCGATGACGACTGGCCTTTAAACGATGCATTGTTACGCTTCTTCGACGTACGAGGACCGGAAAGTTTGTGCCTTACAAAGTACAAGTCGCCCAAAAAAGTGTTGAATATACGCAAGGATTCGCCGTTAGAGAAGAAACACGATCTGATATAACATCGGCCTTTACCTTACAAACGTTAGATACGTGTAACTATATATGTATAGTCGTTACGAACGATGGTATCACTTTCGCCCTCTTCCGTTACCTAATCTTATATTATTATTCTTATCAATGTAATCACAATCGGATATCTTTTAATAATTACAGCAGTAACCCATTACCGTGATCGATATGTTGCAGCTTTTATTGGACGTTACGTCGATCGAACTGCACGTGTCCCCATTGTTTTAACGGTTATCGACGATTCGACGAGGATAGTGATGTTTTTTACTTACGATTAGCCCGTGGGTCGTTACAAAATAGTACAAATACGAGTTGCCGCGGTCGTACCCGAAGAAGCCGTAATTCTTGTCGAAAGGGGAACTCAAGAGACAAAGCGTTGTGGCGGCCTGTCGTCGAATGCTGTACAAATAATGTAAAAATCCTGTTCGTCGATTTATCGTTAATAGTTACTTATCCGTTACAGAGCTATGTGCACCATTTCGGTATCGTTACACTCTACTGTTGGACTAAATGCTATTGCTCGTTTTCCTCAGTCTAACACGCATCGATAAAAGTACGGTGATCTTTATCGTTTATTGGAAATTCTTTCTTCCAACGGTGATTTTACATCTCCTTGCCTCTTACCTTTTTTTTTCTTTTTTTTCTTGTAAAATTAAATTGAAATTCTAGGCAGATGAAATTGATAAATATCGTTCCAGGTTCTCTGAAACTTAGACGCATAACGATCCTGCAGGAAATGTAAACCGATCTTAATGCGTCGTTATTCAAATAGATTCATCTTTCGTGATGTTGATTTAAAAATGATGTTTAAAAACGTACCCAGAAAATTCGAACAGCGTTGACTGACTGCAAAGCATCCATGAAATCGCAAGGACCTCGGCGCAATGACCGAGGTAACTCTTGTATAAAAATCACTTGTCACGAGACCAAAGTGGATGAACAATCTGGAGCAATCTTCACGTTCTTCGTCGAGGAACGCGGCCTTCATCGTGTTCATCGACTGACAGTCCTATGCAAGGTATTCTTCGACTTACACGATGACTTGTACCTTTATTTGCGGTTCATTATTTATGATCAGAAAAAATGCTAAAACTTGTCCAGATGATCGGCATAATAATCCCATTTAGGGTCGTTGTGGCGGCAACGACGAGTCGTCAACGAAAGGCACCATCTTATTTTATTCGCTTAGAAACGACGGACACCCGTGTGAATTTCTCCCGAAGGGAGCGACGGCATACACAGTTTTTATTTTTTCTTCTCTTTTTTTTAAATACAATATCTCATATATGCACCCCCATCGAGATTGTACAAAAAATTCGGCCACGTTGAGTCTGTTAACGTTTCCGTTTTAGATTGGACGTTTTCCAAGGCAACGAAAAACAGGAGAAGAATTAAGAAACGCGTACGATGTATACAACGCAGAGGCATTGATTCTGGTTGCAAACGACAAAGATAAAAGAACTGGAGGACCTGTTTCCGGTTTTCCCATAGGCAATCCTATGTGGATACACTTGTCGGGCGTTGCGTGTGCATAGATCTTGTTTTGTTTCTTTCTTTTCTCGTTGGCGTTTAATGTACCTTATGTATAAATTTGTAGCAGTATCAAAATAGTAAAAATGGTGCATATGAAGACCATGAGCACGGGTAGGACCAAAATGAAGCGAACAGAGCGGCGTAAGCCGCTAGGCTCTTGTCATACAACCTGTTCGCCAGATTCTATGGAGTCGAACAGTGGTCGCTCGGATTGCGGATCATTGTTCGCTGACGATGTTGCGCCTCCACCACCGTTGGAGCTCTCTCGTCTGGCCTTGCTGGTGCCCGAGAAGCACAAGCAACCGGATTGGTTACGGTTCCTTTTTAACGTTGGTTTATTTTCGCGATCACGCTCCGCTAGACATTTTTGATAATAATCGTAATCTTTTAAATACCTGTTGGAACAAAACGATTACTGATTTATAGCTTTTGTTTCTCAAAGTCATTTTCAAAGTTTTCTAGATTTTCTAGACATACCATACTGGAGGCCATCGATGCTCGTTAAGATATTCCTGGTTCTCCGGGTGCAGAAGGCGCACACTCCGCGGGGACATTTTACACAACTTGTTGTAATTCACGCACAAGTGGTTCATGCACCAGTCAGCTAGCTGATCGGCGTTATGCAACTGTGACATGCAAATTGACTTGAGAGTGAGCTACTACCACGTGTCGGGCCGATCGATCGTCAACGGGTCGTGTGAGAAGTGAGTGCTGACCTTGCACGGTTCCAATAGTCTCAGACAATTCTCGACGGCCTCGTTTCCCTCGTTCTGAGACAGCCTCTCGAGATCTTCGATCACCCTGCTCTCGACTAGGTTTACCAACCGTTGTAAGCAGAGTCGATTTGCCAGTTCCAAGAGGTTCAAGCACCTGGCAGATGAAATTGCTGGCACCTCATCCGTGTAGAGATAGCAGAGCAGCTTGTGGAACGTGTATTCACGGACACCAGGGAATACTATCTGTTAATCAAATTCTATTGTGATTTGAGGAATCATCACGTTTTTCAATCGAACGTCATCGTATCGAATCATTGAAATTTTATGGCAATTTTATTATTATTTTATGATAAAAAGGAAACTTACCACTTTTGCGCTACTCTCGCGAAAATCGCCAGAAAACATAGCCTTCATCACATCACATCGGGCAGTGAGTATCGCTTTGTGAGCTGGGACACTTCCGTCATCCAGTTCGAACACCACATCGGCAAAAAGTCCTAAGAAAATAGTCATATTCTCCAATGGAAAATGGAAAACGATTAACATGAATTAATTTTCTCTGATTCGAACCAATATGTATTGTACCTTGTTCCAGGCAGATATCCTCCAATCGTTGCCTTACCACTTGCTTGTACCGATTGTTGAGATCATTATTAAACTGGTCTCTTGTTTGCAAAGTCCCAAGCACCATCAGCAGTTGCGGAAGCTCCAAGAACTCCGCCGCCTGTCTAATTTCCTGTAGGTCGAAACAAATGAAATTAATTTCTATTCCATCGTCATAAAGAATGAATGTGAAATGAAATTTTAAGAGTCCACCGTTTTGATCATCAGCTGAAACAAATCGATAATGTTTTCATGCATCCATGATCGATGAAATCCTGCGATGAAATCCTTTATTCTTTAAATAATGATCCCTGTACCTGACGACGCTTAATCTTTCACGGAAATGTTTCAATATTATTTTTTCAGACAGAACATGCTAACAGATGAGACGATTGTGATGATGACCTAACAGGCTGATTCTGTAACTCGGTGAATCGATATTCTCCTCAACTAAATATGTTTATAGTATGCGTGCGTGTGGTATATGTGTTCGTGTTTGTGTGTGCTCGTGTCAGCATACGTATTTCACATTGTACTAACCAGTAGAAGCCCGATAGGAGCTGTCTGAAAGAATAGAGCCGCGTTAGTTACCGTGTACCGTGCTAGAGAGCATCTTAAACTCTCAAACTTACTATTTGTATATAGTAACAAATTATTATATTAGAACTAATACAGTAAAACCTGTCGCTGAGTATAAACGTTAACAAACTCTATTCTATTCGCCTAATTTTTTTAAACTCCTACCGCTTTTAATCTGTTTATTTATATTTCCAAGTATAATTATTATTTGAAGTGTAAGGTAGTATTACACTCTTCTGAAATAAAAACGTAAAAATAATGAATATATACACAAGCTTTCGTATTAATAAAAAAAAATATTTCAGATGGTCCACAGCTGTACCTGCCCGTATAGAAAATTCTACCGATGGAACGTACTTGTAGATCGTGATACCGTTTATCCAGGCTGCCCGTATAAATGAACTGTAAGCACTGCTGCATCGCCTGCGGCGTAATTAGCTTCGACAGCGTCACTACAGTGGTTTGTTGTTGCACCCCATTTGTGTTTTCAGTCTGTAATTTCATTAACAGAAGAGAAAAAGTAGAATCTATTGTTATTTTAAATAAAATAAAATGAGACCTTGACATGATTGAGGTTTCGTTATAATTATTGAGCTTTTTTTTATTGTGTGATTTTTCTAAGTTGTAGAGGAAGGGAGACTTACCAAGTATACACGAATATTTTGAAAGGCAGGATGATTGAGTTCTCTGGTCGCACCAGCTGGTTTCCTTTGGTTATCCATTGTGGGCAGTACTTGAAAGCTCGAACGCCGCTTCAGTTGTTCCCAAACTCTGTAATAAGCGGTATAATTTATTCCATTGTGCAATATATTGCAATCACAACACCAGCTGAAAGTAGTGCGCCGTAATACAGCATGTTTCGTTTTAAGGAATAAAAAATTCAGAAAATGGGTAATGCTTGATTATAAAGTTCTGCATCGTAAAGTAGGTTGAAGCTTAAACCGATTTAACGGATAAACTCACTTTGCGGGTTTTGATTGATCAATACGAATCAGGCACTCGGTGTCATCGTTGAAGTCGCCGACCGTTGCTTCGCCAAACGTACTCACCTTCAAAAATATACTAACTTCATCTTGTTTGCAGGTAAAGAGAAGATAAAAGATAGAGAAGGGACTGGAAACTGAAAGAATACCATGCTGGATTCACTGGAACTTCGAGGAGTCTGTTCCTGGACCAGTTCCATAGAGAAAAGTCGATGGAACGCGGGAGACGCAGCGGCTAAAAGACATCTATGAGACGAGAACGTACAGTTCCCGGCTATTAAAGTCACGTCTGTGTGAACTGGCTTCGTCCACAACGTTTTCATGTTCTCCTCGTAGGTGCTTGACGCCAAACATACCTCCGGTGGGACAGGTTTTGGTGGACAGAACGGTGCCTAAGATTATTAATAATCAAAATCATAAATTAATCAATTTTTTCACATACTGAGAATCACAAGAAACGTAACTCCGTCTTGTTTTCAAAGGAACACGTAATGCGATAAAAAATAATTATTGTACCTGAAGCAGAGGTCTTTGCACTCTCTTCAGGTTCGTCATCCAAAAGCGTTGCTGGCGTCGCGCGATTAGGGCAGCGCGTATCGAGTTCTCGAATACTTCGTTAACGCCGTAATACGTGAAAACGCTGGTCTCGTAATAGCAAACACCCAGTTCGCGTGCAACTGCTCGCGCTTGATCAGGCATCACCAGATCGCTCTTCCTAGTGGCCCTGAAAGTCATTTACGATCCTGATACCAATAATACGTGAGAGCCAATTGGAAAGAAAAGCGTAGCCTATAAAACGCAACGTAATAAAACAAGATTAAAACTAGAACGCTCGTAAAGAAGATCCTGAAAGTCACCATGAACTTTGAGGATCCCTGGGGAGTCTCTGATACATAATGTCGAGGGTCGATTAATCCCATGCCGAAACTTTCACTAGACAAATGACATAAATGTAGACAAAAGAACAGAGTGATAAAATTCTAAAATACTAGAGAAAAGAACGATTTTTATTTAGTTTGCAAAAAAGGGGTAGGAAATGCTCTGACTGATTAGAAAGTTCCCTAGAGTACATCTGTGAAATCAATACTTTGACTCGGTTCGAGGAATCGTCGAAGAATCGTCGATGTATTCGAACGAGCTTTATGCAGGGTGAAAAAATCGATTCCGGGAAGGGCGTGTTGCTTCTAAATGCGGATAGGAAAAGCCGCTATAGTTAACAATAACGTACCTCACGAACGGACTGCGGTCACGGAAATAACTTAAATACGTTTCATCTCGATACATGTAGCGCAAATCGTTCTTGCAGCCAACTAGCAAGACCGGGGTCTGCGGACAAAACCGTCGTATTTCCGGATACCACATCGCCTTGCAGTTCCGCAGGGAAACGGGATTGGTTATGGAAAAGCATAGTAGCACAACATCCGACCTGCATTGGCAGAGTTAACAATATTACAATGTATAGCCGTACGGTATCAGAATTAAAAATAGTAATAACAATAATATATTTTTATTTCACAGAGTATGGATTATGAAAATGTAGGAAAAACAGTAACTGCAACGAGAAAATACAAATTATTGGAAGATAAAGTTAAGTGCCAAGTTACCTGCCGTACGCGAAACGTCGATCCTTTTCGTGGTCACCGAACGTGTCCCAAAGTCGGAGGGAGACGTTCACGTTGTCAACTACTTCCCAAGATCGCTCTAAAACCTAGTAAAAGAATGGAAAACACAATGGCAGTCAGAAATCAGGAACAGTGCCAGGATAATCACTACGAGCCTCTCATACTTACGTCCTTGTAGATTCTGTACTGGTCGATGGCCCAGACGGTGGGCACGTGGGTCGTCAATAACTGCGATAGTGACACGTGTTTGTTGCAGGCCCTGGCACAGATCAGCCTGGTCTTCCCAACAGCCGTGTCGCCGACGACCACGCACTTGACCAGTTCCTGATGCGGCTGCTCATTGTCCATCACCGACAATCACCCCTGCTCATCCAAAGCGCCCGCCCACGTGCCAGGTCGTACGAACACGCGGCTACCTCCGTTGCTACCGTTCCCCAAATCGAACGGCGCAACTTCCACATCCGATCTTCACCGTGGACGATGGGCACCGCGTCGATCCACGCGGTCTTCACGAGCTACGGCTGAAGCTGAAACTGGAACCGAAAAATCGTTGGACACCACTTGGCGACAGCCAGTGGATGCACGCGCGACACGCGATGCCCTTGGTGGAATTCTAGAAACAGTCTAATTATTATCGGAGACTGTTAAAGGGGAAGGAGGAATTATTATATATTGGCGAATGAGGGCTGGCTTGTTACTTAGCCATCGTCGCGTGACGGGTTGAATTATGTAATGGACTTTGTGTTGTGAGTGCGTTTGGTCTTTCGTTGCGTGTAGGTTGCTTGTAATTAAATTCTCCGATGGAGTCATGCTCTTTCTCTTTTCCTTTTTGTTTGTGCTTTTAGGTAAAGTGGGATTTTATGGAAACCAAGCTTTTTTCTGCGAGAACGAGGATGTTAAACAAGAAGTAAAGGATGAAGCATGAGCTTAATGATCTTAAGTGCTTGAACACAGTAGCGTAAAATATGGTCGAGATACTATCTCAAAAGTAAGGAGATGCTGATGCACAGACCTGCGAACAAGAAGACCATATAGGCGTCGGTATTTTGAGCTTACATGCAACGTTCAGACGTTCAGGCACCGTACATGCATATATATGTATACGCAGAATGCCTATTGATTTGACCCCGTAAGCGCCTCCACTATATTTAGTATCGAACCTTTGCAACATCAACCTCAACCCCGCCTATCACCTTAACCGTGAAACAATTCAACGCATAGAACGTCCAAGGGGTTCTGTCCGTTCACCGCTAGCTTTAACTACTGGACGACAGCCGTCGATCGTATCATGCGCCTTTAACCGAACTTCGAACCTTCGTTCAGCCCCCGAAATACACCAGCCTTTATTTATATCAAGCACGAAAGCCAGATATTTTCACGATAGTTTAGTACGATGCTCGGTACGTGTACTTACATGCACGTGGGACAATACGAAATGTTGAAACGTTGGGTTGGGTAGTCACGAAACAATCGAATAGATTAACAAACTAACTTTAAATGACACAGATGGACATGCCAGAGAACTATCCTATAAAATAATGTTTGAAGCATACGTATCGATAACCGGTGCCAGGTGACAACGTCTATACGTGTATGCAGAACAATCAAAGTGAGTCACGACGTGAAAATCGAAACTCTACTCCGCTCGATACATTGGCCCGTGGCCCAAGCGCAGCTTGTCTTCGTCTCTGTGAATGAATCCAATCCGACGGTAAGAATCTGCCTCTCAATCATTTCGCAAAAGGATCGGACGGTCGATGAAACCCACTTCTGTTCGTGCAAGATCCAGAAAATAGGTTGTATGCAAAATAGAAATACGCGAGTTTCAATCAAAGTTTCAGAATTGATCATAAAACTCTCGCAACCGTTTTATAAAAGCCAAAAAGGAGAAGAAAGTGAAATTAAATTGTATTCTCCACAAAAATTCGGATTAAACGTGTTGAAACCTTTTTAGAAAGAAGCACTTGGCCGACAATTTCTTGAAGGACAAGCAATTTCGCGTAGCGATCACATGCTAACTCAGCTCTGCCGTTGAGGGGACTTTTCAAGAAACTTTTCCCATCGTGAAGTAATGGAAAAAAGGGTAGAAACTAAAAGACTGAGGCGATAGATATAATCGCGGCACGCTCGCGATTACTTATGTATAAACAGTAATTAAAGATGACTTTGTCTGTCGCAGTTCACCTCGTGAGTTGTCGTCGACCTATTGCAAGGTTTTATCGATCTTTAAACGCTACCCAGTTACGTGGCGCATAGAGATTGCCAATGTTTGCGGTGAATTACCGGGCGGACTGGAACGATCAACGATTCGGTGGATGAAGAGGACACTCGATGGCACTGCACTTGAACTTATCGTACGGTTGTTATGATGACCTAGAATTGAGTGCAGTAGAACTGATCAGTTACATGAATATTGTGATTCAAACCGTATTTATCAATAGCATTAAAGATATACTTCATTTCATATTACAAATTGGCAACGAAAATTTACTCGATTTCGCTTCATTTCAGACGGATGAACGTTAATTTTGGCGGTTCATTCACGAAGAGGAGCACTTGGAACATTACGCACCGACTTTGAATGAAACTTTGCAAGTAGGTCATCGCTGAGAAGATACCAGAAAATGATTTCGTCCGAAAAGCATTTAAATCCTCGATACTCTCTCGAAATTGATGCTGTCGACCTAGACCTAACCGATCGATACCTATCCATCGACGCTACAATCGCAAGAATTGTGTGCAAATACTTTCTACATTCCCATATATATTTTCGATCGTTTATTTGCAACTTGTTGACAATCTCGAAATTCCTCAATTTCATTCAAGAACCGAGCACTCGTCTGCAAAATCATCTGCGATTCAGCGCACCGAAACATTCTACGATTCCATTCCATCAAGAGTGTCACGTTTAAATAATCAGTCTACTCGCGAAGCAACCATCTGTAACCACGCTAGTCTTGGATTTAATCGATCAGTCCTATCAAGATCTACTGGAGGAACAGCTTAAAAGTGAGACTCAATGCGGCACAGATACGTATTGCGTGCGAAAAGTCTGTTGACGCATTGCAGAAGAACAAATCGTCGTGGGGTCAGCGGAAAAGATGGAACGGAGTGCAAGGAGAGAAAAGAAAGAAGAGGAAAAAAATGGTGGCGCGTTTGAACTGGTGAAGGAACAGCATTTGCGTCCCTGCTCGGCCGGTAAATCAATTCCGTCGAAGGACGATCCGCAAGTCCGAGAATTGCGGTGGGGTCAACGAGCCGCGCACCGGCCGCATTAATTAAGTAAACGCTGCTCCTATTGCCGACCTCTTTCAGCGGCTAATCGCTTTCAACGCTCGCGCGATTACGCTCGTTGCTCCTCCATCATTTCCATGCTTGGATATTTGAAAAATCATGTCTTTAATCGCGACAACTCATTTGCCATTGATCATTTACTTGAATGGTAAGTAACCGTGATCATGTGGATTATTTATTGGTGACCCTCGATAATTGCATTAGATGGAAGCCAAACTGATCCATTCTATGAAAATTACTCTAACTAGTCGTTTCGTTTTTGCGAAATTGAGCTTTGGTATTCAATTTGAATTTGAGAAATTTTCAATAAGCCATGTCGTTCTGAGTAAAATACAACTACCATTACATAAGAATATTATTTTATATCTTACTTAAGTAATATAAGTGCTATTCTTCTAATCAATGAACTATTCGGACATAAACTACTAGTTCTTCTAATACGTTCACTTTTCCTTAGAGGCTTACTTCACTAATGGAACGTTTTAACCGAGTTTATTCCCTCTGGGTGTCCCCTATCAGCGTTCATTGCACAGTATACATCTTCCATTACGAATTACTTGGAGAAGACCGCCGCTGATACAATTGTTTTGCACCAGAAGATGAAATTGAATGACTGTACTAGGAAAAATCCACGTGCGATCGTTCTGTGCAACCATTACGCCAGGGACACTATCTACATGCAGTGTGCCTCTCTTACATAAGCAACGGAGAGGTTAGACAGAGAGAATGCATAGAGAGCACGATCAACTGGCATGAATAGTCGACACGGTATGACGTTTTCGTGAGGACATCGGGTTTCCTTATGGAGACAGAGCACTCGTAGGTGATCCCCTCGGTGTTTTCGCGGACTAACCAACAGTTAACGATCAGTGGCAAAACTCGTTGCGTCGTACGCGTATTCTACGTCATAGGGGCGTTAAAGTTTAAATTGTCGCACTTACCAAGTCAGAAGACGTGCCCGTAGATCTGCCCGACGAGCGACTCTTAAGAGCTGGCAGTGGTTCCTTACGAATTCTCTGTCTTAGGACGAGTGCTCACAGTTGCCCACGAGAGAAGATCGGCACAGTCACCGACGTTTCATCGACGACAACCAGAGGATGATTATGAAGAACGTTCACGCCGATTTCTCCGTGCACGTTGAAACATGGGGCAAACGGGAACGGATTTAATAGCCTCAACTATGTATCTACGTCCGCGACGTACCAGCTACGTAGACTAAACGAGTTCCGTAAACACACGGAGTCACGTCCCGTTCACACGCACTATGGTTTGTACAATCAAACAATATCCTCAGTTCAAACGAGACGAGTCCATAAACTCGCGTTCCACGACTCGCGGTTCACAGGGATCCGTGGCATAAAAACGGTAAAACAAATCGAACCACACTGTCGGAGGCGAAGTTAAGTAGATCCAGACGCGATGACACAAGCCTAATCGAGACGCAGTCTGATCGTCTGACACGGCTTTCACCGTGGTCTTCTCTCCTCTCCTCCTGTCCCTTACGTCTTTCGGGTCGTGACAATGGACTAGAAGCTGCAGCGGCACGCTGCACACCCAGGACGCACCACGCAAGTTCCAGCTGACGTCCTGGCGAATCGAAGAAGTGGGGAACGGAGCAGTCGAGCGTGGTGGACAGCCCTCATGGATTTAGATCGGCCCTCGTCGCTTCGACGGTCTGTCACGTTCACCGCACCTCTCCGATATTGGCCACTAATAGATCAACCTGTGTGATAATAGTAAATTCTTTTTTAATGAAACTTACAACTGTTGTTTTCGGGAAATATCTGTTAAAAGGTTCTGGTATTCTAGGGTGGCCTTCAGTCGATTGGAACGTTGCAGAATTTTAATGACCTAGAAGTTTGATGCAACTCTTTTATTATTACCGGGGGTTACTTTCTTCCAATAAGACAGTTAATTATCTTGAGACACTTACTAGAAATATTTTATATTCTAGAATTGTTTTGGGGACTAAAACTTTGTGGAATTTTGATGAAAAAGTAGAATAGAATTAGATCTGAGTGTCTACTGCAACTCTTTGATCGTTACTGACGCCTATAGACGATCTTAGAAAATTAGAGGTAATCGCTCGCTGTCACTATTGATGACTATGGATGCTACAATCTTTGTCTCGTCAAAGCAGTTACATGCACGAGTAAAAGAAAAAATTGATATCCCATCCGGAAAATAAAATAATGCTGAGACCGGATTGAAAATCCCTAGCACATTAGCCAAACGAGTTTCTGTTGTAGATGAGAGGTTTGTTCGTGAAATTAGATCTTAAACGGCCTAGAAACGCGTCCCGTTGTCCCGACGACGCACGTGCGCTTATCCAGGGTTTCCACAAGCAGCTCGATCGTCGACGACGGACTCGAAGTACCTCCACGAGTAGCACGTCAGCGGAGGAAGAGAGAATCAGAGCTCCACAGGAAGGGGGAATCACCGAAGTAGGAAAGGAGGGGAATAGAAATTTAAGCAAGGGTTCAAGCGAGAAGAAGCGACTAGCAGTCGACCAACCCCCCGACACTGAATGAACTCGTCTCTGACCCCGACCAGTTCCCGAGCCACAACCACCCCAGCCTATCACCCCTAGCTAATGCCTGTTTTACCTTGAGAGATTTTTATTGGTAATTTATCGGGGTTTCATGTTTTCTAGTATTGCTCAACTAAAAGCTTTTCTCATGATCGTCCTTCGTTTTCATTAATCTAACTGTGTCAAGTACAAAAAAACATCAAATATGATTATCTTCATCGTTTCCTAAATATCATGTACACGCGACTGTAATTCGACCGTGATGGAAATAGTGTAGCATTAATTTCAATTAAGGGTTTATAGAGGTGTTTGTTCTTGATCATCGTGATTGTGGAACTGCGATAAAGACATATCAGCAAGGTTCCGACAAAACAGAAGTTTGGAAGTGGAAATAAGCACGTCGCGACGGCCACCGTCGACGTCTTGCGCGCATGACAGCCTCTCTGATGACGTCAGCGGGCGAAAAATCAATCCACCCTGTACAGTGCGGCAAGACAGGGCCATCATATATTTGCCCACCACGGTCACCGTCATTGAATTAGCCGAATTAATTGTAGTTCACCTAATCGATCGTCCTTGGCCAATTTTCTGTTTCAGAATTCCTATGATCACCGATATTCCAGAAACCTTCATGGAATTTCAACGTGCACCCAGAATGAAAAAGTCTGGGATGCAGATATTAGTTTATCGAAGATACTCTGGGAGGAGTAGAGTTTCTTACAGTTGAAAGAGTGATAAAGAGTGAAGAGAGGAAGAGAAGGGAGGATTTTAATATAGGGATGGTGGCTAGGGTTGCTTGAACTGGAGAACCAATAGAAAGAAGTGGACGACCTAGTTGTTATGCGACGCGACGTCGTGAGAAGTCTTAGGGGATATTTATGCAAAAAATTGAAGTTCGTCTGCCGAGATTCGTTTTTGTGAATCCGACAACGAAATTGGAGAATTGAGAGACATGGTATAATAGACTAATATAAACATTTAACATGTTATAATTAAAGATAAACGTAAACTATCAGAAGTACAATATCAGAATTGTTTTAGAAACAATGGGCGAACTTACAGATACAGTGTCAAGCCATTGTCTAGGATTAATACTTAATTCAACCACATATAATCGAACCTACATCCTTACAATACCACAACATCGGAATTGCTTTCAAAACTATAATTGAATATCGATCTACAAGACTAGGACGTAGAGGTTTCTCCAAATAATGTTAAAGCAAGAATTATCACGAATCAAAGAGGCGCAAGTGCAGTATTAGCAACGTAAAACGTTTCGTTATGCAATCCATTCAAACAGTACTGTTTAATCGATTAACTAATTATCTGTCCTAGCTAGTTAAGCGCGCACACGTCCGTGTAATTGGCCTAATACTTGCGCAATACAAGACCCTATCTCGAAAACTCTCGATATCGGTCGAAATTATGGCTACAAAATATCTGTTATCAAGCAGACGAGTATTCATAAATACATACGTTTCAGTGAATTTTATCGACTGTACTTTGTTCCATTTGAATCATGACGCATCTTGTGCGTAGCAATTGAATTGAAACGCTGACGTTGAACGTCTCAATGATCAATGACTGCTAGCCACTGTATCCTCTGTTTCTCAATTGTCCGATGATCATTCGCTTCCACAAAATTTTTTTTTATTCTTTCAATGAATACTAATATTTACTAATAATTCTCTCAAAAACATAGGATCACCATTTTCTGTTTAAACAAAGACATCAATTATTGCTACTTATTTTAAGACGATTGGAAAATTCCTAAATGAACATATTAAGTGCACGGATTCAGTATTTAAGACAACTGGAAAATTCTTGAGTGAAGATCAACAAACCGGTGCAAAAGTTTTGATATTATAGCCTAAGATTTACTAAAAAGTGGTTCTGAATCTTGAAATCAAAAGATCTGTGCAATAATGACATATCAGATATACTTCATATATTTTATATATTTCACATTTTTTTCTTTATATTTTATGCACCACTCAGTTATCTTTATAAACTCCTTACCTGTTATCTCTAGGCCCGCTATCCGTTTTCATCGTTGATTCCAAAAGAAAGGATGCACTGTTTTCCGCGTTCTTCGCGTGTAAATTATCATGCATCTCCGCATGATAATTAAATAACGACAGCGCTTCTTTCCCGTCGAATGCAACTCTCGAAGCACGCACTCGAGGCTCGACGCGACCGCGGCTCATCTGCGAGCAAACAATCCACGAGATCGCAGCCGAAAGGGATTTCTGCATTGCTGCTGGGCCACCATTACCTTATCAAGTCCGTTAAACGAGCGCGAAAGAAGACACAAACGGAAGAACGAGGGCGGTCTTCAACGTCTAGATGTGGTTATGCGATTGTTAAGTAACAGTTTAGGTCGTGATGAGCGCAACAACTTGGTGCACGTTGCAGCACTTTAACATCTGACTATATACTTCGTAATAGATTGAAAGGGTACTTGTTTTCTAATTTAATTTCAAATTTGTTCAGTATTCAATATTAATAGCATGTCTTTATTGCATTACAGTAATAGAAACAGAATAATAGAAAAGATGAAGGAACATAAAAGGAAGAAAAAATGTAAGAAAACTAAGAAAAAGAGAAGGGAAAGTATTTGGTTTAATTATTTAAAAAGTTTTTCTTTAGTATTTAAATTGTATCATTGTTTTCTAAATAATAGTGGAACACTTATGTAAAAGAATTGTTGTCAATGTTATTATACACATTATAATGTAACAAAACATTGCATTAATAATTAAGTCAATGAATTAATTATAATTGCAGAATCTGCGCATGAAGATTGTACCAACTGGAACATGTTTTACATTATTGAGCTACGGAAGTATTCTGTGGCGCTATCTACGGGCAGAATTCGCGAAATGGTATCACAGTACCTATTTTAAAAATCGAACCAGTTCGAAACCATTGATGTAACTATTTAGAAATAATCCCTTTTTTCATAAAACACAACCCTGACTATAGTATACGATTATATTAGAAAGAAGAAGTAGAGGTCATGGAAATTCATTTGCTAGATTTAAAAAAGCTCTAATCAATATTTAGTTGTCTGAAAGAACCCTGCAATCCATCGAGTTCGTTCAGAAGCCTTGATTTAGACTCGGGAAGCCTGGCGCTTTCGTTCGTCCGACTGAGTTTTTCTTCTCGCAGAAACCAGTCCTTATTCTTCTCGATCTTCCTCTGCCACGCGTCTTTTGAAAGAGAAAAGATAAACGTCAAGCTTAAATCTCAATATTGAAACTTAATGTTGTCCGTAGCTATTTACAAAGGTTCAACCAACCATTTAATTCATCAAAGCTGCCAGCTTTGCCACCCCATTCGTTTGGCAACATATCCTTGTCCATGTAAGAGTGCAACTCCTCGCCACCGCCAGTATGAATACGAAACTTCAAGCCAGAGGACAACAATGTACAACAAAATCTAAGAAATTCGACATAGTTTATCGAAATTACTTACCTTTTGGATAAGTCGATCTTTCAACAGAGGATAAAATATGTTCAGAATACTTTCGATGAACGCTGGAGCATGGAGGAAGTGAACTCTGTGGAGTCGCAATGGCATGCTATCTTGTACAGCCAACATCGACTTTCGGACGATGTTCTGCGTTGGACTACACTTCGTGAAATGAACTAGACTGAATCCCTGGTTAATTTCAAATAAATTTAATAATACAAAAACCAGTTTTAGTTGAAAAGTAAACGTCGTTACCTCGAGATCGATCACCATGATGTTTGACAGACAACGTTCTTCCATGAGACGAGTATCCAGCACCATAAGAATTCTTCTGGAGATGGTTTGGATGGAAAACTTGTCTATCGCTGTGTTTCTCAGCCGCAAAATGCTCACACGATGTCCCTCGTCAGTTAGTGACGGTAGAACGAAATAATGACTGATGATAGATGAACAAAGAGCATAAGTAAACGTTAAAGGGAGCAAAAAGTGATTATACTCGAATATTTTTTATAAATAGTTACATTGCTTCGCAACATTCTTGGATCTCACGCGCAAAAGGATCACGAAGCGCGAAAAATTCTGGAATGGCGGTCCTTACGCTGAAATATCGCTCCAATATTAATTTGCATCGTTCTATGCTGTTCTTGCAGCCGAACAGAAATCTTTCGAGCCTTGAGTCATCTGCGATCAAACGACTAATTGAAAATTTTTCTGCCCGCATCAAAGGTATAAATGAGTGAAACGGTGCAAGTATAAAAGCAGACCCATATGATTAGGCAAGTGAGGCTGTTTCGACAGCCATTCGCGTATGGCGGCCACATCTCGCTTCCTCATTTCCGGATCCGTGGGAACCTCCTCGTTTATCCGTTTCTGTTGCTCCACCGTTGGCGGTAACAATGTCATCGTGCTCTGCGATCGAGTAAACGAATTTTTCAAAACGCGACGTCATCAATTTTTTTTCTACGTTATCACAAATAGCTGGGATCGTTATCTGTTTTTGCTGATGGATATAACTTTCGCATACAGGATGCGACTTATCGCACTAGTAACATATTAACAACCAATATTGGCTCTTGTTACACTCATTTAACAAGCTTGTTTGCGAACAAAGTACGACACTCATCGGTGACACTATGTTTTCTGAGGTTTCGCCAATGCTGAACTGTTTTCGCCATTTCATACTCCATGGAACCACAGATACTTGAATTTCGACGAAAACATTGTATTTGTCTAGCTTCTTGGGTGTTTGACAAGCTATTAATTAACATATTCCGTATAGAAATTAATTTAATCTGTGTGCTTTTGTTCAGTTCCTGTTTCATGAGTGTAAAACAAGAAATTCTAGTAATTTTAGTAATTCCACTATATTTTAGTTCTCAGGAGCGTTTCCAAATAGAAAATTTCGATTTAACAGGCAATGATCGAGCGTTTGTAAGAAGGAACACTTTCAACATCCTGGGAAACTAGAGAAAGAAAAAAAGTTTCGACGTGATTGGAATTGGACGTTGATCGTGCGTTGCATCATCGTAGAATCCAAACCACTTTTCGTAAGTGAAGCGGTGAAAGCTCGTTTCGAGACCACGAAATTGAGCCCCGCGTCGCCGAAGATGGCTCGGACGTGAGTCAAATTGATTAGATCGGCGTGAATATCGGAAAAATTGTCAGACACCAAGAGAAAGTCCAACGGATGTAAACAATGAAGAAGGTGTGTTTTCGATCGACGAAATCGCGGTCGTTCCGAATTCCTTTCGTTTCTTTTTATTTGCTAGTTCGATTTATTCTATTATTATTATTGTAGTATGAATTTTTCTCCCTTATTCCTCTCTGATGAAAGGATTTTTGTTTAAATTACCATTGAAATATCGAAGATACAAATCTAGTGATTAGGCTAGTGGAAACCGTAGTATATACACATTTCTACTCTTAATATGACCGAATAATTTGTAACGTTAAATTTATTTGAACAGCATTTCACACGTCGTACTAAACACCTTAGAAATAAGTGTGAATTAGAAAAAACATCAATTAAAAACGCAATGTGTATTTGTACGCACTTTGTGTGCTTCACTAAATGTTAACTTAACGCAGTTTTATTTATATTTACTCGCATGTTTAATAACAAATTTCCATGAATTTCTCACTTTATCATAAAAGTAAAAAATCAATCTTTTAATAATTTGTTTTACTTACCGGAGTTTCCAGAGATGGATAAGAAGTTTCTCAAATGATGCAATTAATATGTGAGAAATGTTAGAAAAACTGTTAGGAAAAAATTTTCTTAAGTACAATTTCACGGAATCGGCCAAAAATTCCACTAAATAGTGTACGCAACGTGTGGAAGCCGACGTAAAACTGCAGTTCCTGTACGGAGCAAGACAATTCCTCCGACAGAGTCCTGTTGTTCACCAGTTCCCCACTATCGCGAACGAAAAGCGTGATGGAACGGTGTGATTCACGTAGAAAAATGACAAGACCAGAATTTCAATGCAAAGTAAAGTAAACAGCATTTTTATGATACAAACCATTAGTTCTAAAGAAAAGAAACCCTCGAATTCATTAATAATAAACGAAATATTTAAGATATCTTCCACTAGTTAGCGTTCAACATTTCTTGTGCTATTATTTGTACCATTGAATTCGAGATAAAAACGATATATTTATCACCAGAAGTTTGCTGTACTTCGTTAACAACGCAGGAAACCTGAAAATCGAACCTTGAAATTTCGTGGATTTAAGAATGTAATTTTCGGAATAATAATAGTAAAACGACCCGCGAAATGGTTGATTGCCTTACAATATGCAATAGCGCTTGCATAGCTTGCATATGGTGCATTTTCTTTTCCACGTGGTAAAAATGCTGTTTTCCTCCAGAGGTAATTAAGTTTTTCCACGTTCAAACATATATTCATCCTGTTACAGTTTCCCAAATTTCGTTAGAGTTAGACAAGTCGATTCCAATGAGTGTTGCGCATGGAAACGATCAAGGGAAGGGAAGAAAATTTCCCGCATCGTTCAATGCTGTCTAAGCTCCACAGAGACTCTCGAATCTTATATGTCTCGAAGGAGAGACAATAAATATCGAATGTCGATACAGAAAGGCTCATCGCGAATGGAATAGAGATTTGAATGCTGTGCGCTTGAGAGAAAATTTAAGAGCACAAAGATTGTATTGATTAAAGGTTGGTCTTTCTAACAAAATGTAAACTGACGAGCTGGTGCAATAAAAATCTACTAAATTTATTCCGCAAATATCAATTAAATTGCACATGAGCAACTGGTGGGTAGTCAGGCATAAGTTGAGGTTCGAACTGCGATTCGACAATATAATCTTTCTTCTCGTCGACGTTCTGTTTAGCATTGAGGTCTTTTATAGCCAACTTAGTGGCGGCCAGGTCCGTGTCATTGTCCAGGATCTGGACAATCTTCTGCACGGTCGAGTACTCCATCACCACCGCAGGTTTCGCTTCGTTGGCAGTCTGCGACGCCTCTGACATCCTGGATTTGTCTTCAAGGTCCCAGTTTCCTATCATTTCCCTAAAACGTGATTAATCGCACGATACTTCTTATTTATTATTTATAGACGGACATGAAGCGCAGCTGAAAGGAAGACAGAAAAGGATCAGAACATGCGATTAATAATCTCGAAGTAATATGAACGTATATATTTTGATAAGATAAGTTAGATTCAAACGAGTATCGTTGATATCCCACTCGAGCACATTTTTTACGATTGGATACTCTCGTACTTTTGAATAAGTTCTAAGAAAATTACTACTGTGACGTAATCCGATTACGACGAAACTAGATTGCAAACCTTGATTACCCAATGAAATTCTTGAACGAAATAAAAGCATGGATTAAGACGAAAAAGAAGTCTCTCGACAAAATTATAAAACGATTTCCAATAATTTACATCGAAGAGAAATGGTCGTCGCTGGGTGTCTTGTTCTGCGACAAGTACTTCGCGTTCGAGCTCGATCTGTGTCTCGAAGCCCTCTTACTCCTATTATCTCTATTGACCGTCGAATTCGATTTATTACGATCGACCGAGGTCGTGTGACTATCCAGCTTTGAATTTCCAGTCTTCTTCATTGAATTACTGTTCCTCGATTTTGACAAATTGTACTTTGTACTTTGTTGCCTGGAATCCTTCTTAAAGCAGCAACGGTGACTCCGATATTGCCACCTGTCGAACGACGACGGTCACGTCGAAAAGACGAAGGAAGAACGTAATAATGATATTCCTGATTACCATAACGCGCAGGTCGTCACAGTCGAGCTGAACATGAAAAAACAATTTAATACTGTTAGCACGATCAATGGTTCCAGCATGATAAGGATCGCGAAGCTTTCTGGGATTCGGTACGACGGAGGTGATGGTGGATGGGTCCGCGGTCGTAAATTTCGAAACGTCTGTCAAACAAAAGGCATTGACGTCACAGATTTACTCGCTCGAGTAATAAATGACTAACGATGTGACTTTAATTGTGTGAAAAAGACCTTAATATCGCGGGCTGTCGAAATGTATGAATTGATACGATAGATTAGATTAGATATTTTCTATCCTTCTAGATTGAATTGTTAATTCTCATTTTTAATTTCTAAGTTGTTCGGCCAAATTTGAATGTATTGACAAATGTAACTTCATTATTTCTTTAAAATATTCTAATATATCCCTCTTCCATAACAAGTTTATTTGATGACCATACATTTGAAGTTTTTTCCACAGAAATTGATACGCTGAAAATTAAGTGCTGTTATCAAAGAAACAAGATTGATATATTTCTCAATAATTATGATCAAATATTGGCTTTAGTCGTAGGCTTTAGTAGTTTGAAGTATTAAGGTACTCTGAGACAAAAGAATATGTTGATTCAAATTATCTTTATCCCTGACAGACCGCATCAGACACAATCTGTGGATCAATTTGTCTCGCATCTTCATTCACCTGGCGTTTCTACAATGTCTCGCAGATGATGGTCCCGGATGAGGGGACCAAACGGAGGAAGCGTGTCTACGGATCACGGTAGCTGTCGACAGGGAAAGCAGACGAGTGACCTAGTCCAGCAGAGACGCGGATCTATCCTCTCCAGGGGTCCACCATCTCTTTCGAGGAGACCAGGCACAATGGCCACGCAAACCGCAATATCAAAAATGGGGCCTCCGTGTCCCCGCGGCGACGCATCTGTGTGACGAGATACATAATGATGACATTACGTTTCGTAGACGTGGCGGTGACTTTTGGTGGCGATACTGAATAAAATGGACGGGGACCACCCTCGGAGAAATGCCTAACGTTTCCTCCGCCACAACTACCTGCTTATGTATTATGCAACGGATTTATCCTCCCTTTAGTCTAGAATGCGACGATTAATAAATGGGTAGGGGGAGACGTGCGAATTTCGGCTCGAATTTGAGAGGGGAATATTCGACCGCGCGTCCTCAGGTAGCAAACGGGAAGTTATTGAGGGTTCACGGGCCAATTATATAGGAGGATTTTTATTGTGGAAAACAGTTAGAAATATGAAGAAATGACGAACATTACAATTTTAAAGTAATCAATGTACCGCTTAAAACGCTACAATCTTGAATATTCAATTCCTTTTACCAACATCTGTCTGGAATCGTGTACGGAAACACTTTGAAAACACCTTATAAAAGATCTTCTCACGTTGACGCCGATAAGCACTAATCAATTAATTCTTCGCTTCAATGGACGGCAAACAGAACGGAAAGTTTTCTCTAAGTAAACTCTACTCGTCATTCTTGCTATTCGAACATTTGTTATGACACTTCCTGCTCATTCGACTGATGATGTAGCATTTTAAAACGGATGTGAAGGAGGGGCAAAGATTCGGAACAAAGATCCATATTAAATTTACGATTAATTTCGAGAACTCTATTTTTTCCGTAAAGATAAGCGGGGAGAACTGAACAATATCGTATAATTGATTACAGTTTTAGGAAATACTGATACGAGACAATTGATAAGGTGGTTCCTTAAAGAGATTCGTCATGTTGCTGGTCATTCGTAATTTAGGAAGTAAGCAGAAAGCATAGTCATGAAGTTCCTTGTTGTCGCTGTGTTAGCTGCAGTTTTGACAGACCCCATTACGGCTATCGACTGTGAATCTAATCCATGTAAAAAAGGTGGTTCACAGCACGTTCTGTGCGAGTATCCGGTCAGTATAAAATGATTATCGTACTAACTACAGAATATTTCAAATTTATCGCAATATTTTTTATTTCTAACAGTTCAAGGTACCATTTAATATTTTTCTATGAATATAGACCCCATTTCCAGCAAATGAGTGCGGCGCTATCGCCTCAGTGGGATTGTCGGACTACGAAAAGTTGGAACTCATTCGGATACATAACTATTACCGATGGTATGTAGCGCAAGGTTTGGAGCAATCTGGAAAGCCAGGACCGCAACCTGCTGCAAAAAACATGCAGATGATGGTACGAATAAGAATATAGTACTTGTAATATTTCTTGCGCTTATTCTTAATAAAAGATATATTCGCGTCTGATAAATGAATTTTCAACATTTTTCAGATATGGGACAAGAGTTTGGCTCGAGCGGCTCAAAGATGGGTTAACCAGTGCAAATATTGGAAAGCTTCTTGTGTTGACGAGGGTAAATGTTCTTAAAACAATACGAAGCAATCAGTGTAGTAAATTTTAGTTGGTGAAACTTTAATTAATTTGATTGTAGAAAGGTTCAAGGTAGGACAAATTGGTGCTACAAACAAAACAACGGATGTAGTTCCTTATATGCTGCCGTCTGACCTGATTAAAAGATTCTATGATCAGGTGCAGAACGTGGATCGGAACCAAGTCAATAACTATACGTAAGTCCTTTAACTTGTTATCAATCTAATAACTCGATACTATAATTCTATTACAAATATAGCGTTTTTATAAAAATTTTGATAAAGTGAACCGAATTTTTATAAAATAATTCATACAGAGAGAGGAAGAACGTGGCATATACACAATTAGTTTGGGCAAAGACGAATAGGTTTGGCTGTGGTAAAATTATACATCAAGTAAACGTAGATTGGGTAACATTTCTAATGTGCTTCTATGGTCCAGAGGGTAATATTATTGGAGAATCAATATACGAACCAGAAGAAGAATAATGAGAATAATGCTTTTGACTTCGTGGAAGAAGTATAATCAAAGTATGCAATAAGTGATTAGTAATAGCATATTATAAATAAATTATGAATAGCAATAAGATGTTGTACATACATGCTTAGGTATTAATAAAAACAAAAAATCTGTACGATGACAATGTTTTTCCTGTACCAATAGCAAATATTCAATTAAAATTTTATATTCACCGATGAACCGTCGAGTGACTAGCGCCGGAAATTTGAAATCCATAAGACTGCCGCCTCTATATATTTCATTTAATGCGAAACGAATTTGTACGACTTAGCAGGCAATGTAATACAACGAGTCCTACGCGTGAACAATGCCACCATGAATTATGGTACGCCTGAAGACCGAATGAATGATTGCTTGATAAGCTGGTTAATAAATACAGCTTCGAGCATTTGTTGCTCATTGCTAATCCAGGAAGGAAAAAAGGAAAAGCTTAACTATGGATTTTCTTTATTTTGTTATCATTGCTACATTCTTGATAGATCCTATTACAGCTATCGACTGCAGCAACAATACATGCACGCGGAAAGGATTGCAGCATGTACTATGCGAATATCCGGTCAGTATGAAGCAATTATTTTACAGTAAAAGATTAAAAAGTAATTGTAACTTTTACATTAATACAGGGTCGAATTCCATCTTCCGATTGTGGCACAGTTTACACGACGGGTTTTACGAATGATGAAATTAAGGAGATCGTTGATACTCATAATCAGCTGAGATCGTACGTAGCACAAGGTTTCGAGACAAGAGGAAATCCAGGACCACAGCCTGGTGCATCGAACATGCGAATAATGGTACAAATAAAAGTCAAATAAAAATTCGAAACCTGTTTTTAATAAAAAAAATTATCAATTTTTCCAATGAACCCAAACTTCCCAACTTTTTATAAATTACAACAATCTAATGTTTGGACTGGAATTAACTGACCAGCCTGTTCATGAAATACTTTTCCAGGTATGGGACGACGAATTGGCAGCGAGTGCTCAAAGATGGACGAATCAATGCACATTACAAAATGCACGGTGCATTGACGTTGGTAAACTTCCAAAACTTATATTACTGTTTGTTAACATTAAATTAAGTCGTTAAATGTGAACCTGTGGAACTGTAATTAATTTAATTGCAGATAGATTCGAAGTAGGACAACTTGGTGGTACAGAGGAAACCACGGGGAACACACTCGATACAAGACCGTCCAAGATTATCAATGACTTGTACAAAGCAGCAGTACAACACATGGACCGGAAGCAAGTATGTCGACGCACGTAAGTTTTTACAGTATTTCGCTATTAAAAGCTATGACCTTATTAAAATGAACTGAACCTTCGTAAAACTGATCGAACAGGAACTTCGCGGGCCTTTACTACGTTCAACTAGTTTGGGCGAGAACTTACAGGGTTGGCTGCGGTAAAATAGTACGACGAAGCGACGGTAATCTGATTTTCAGTATAACATGCTTCTACGGCCCACGTGGAAACGTGCTTGGAAAGTCGGTATACCATATCTTAAGAAACTGACAACTTACTGTGATTCTTAAAAGAAAACAACTTTATGAAATGATATAAAGTATACGATACTGTATAATATATCTTATACTACTCAGTTTGAATAAAAGTAACGAACGATCTACAAGAGAATCCTATTTTGAACTCCTTCACTTAATATTCGACGAGTCTTACGTTGAAAATCCTTCTCCGTTGATCATATTTCTCAATTTGGCGAAGAGAACGTCAAAATTGAATTTAATTTCATTATCAATGTTATCAATTTTACCTCACAAGATAATATAATGACATAAGGAATATTATAAATATGAGAATTGTAATAATACAAAAGCAACGAATAAATAGAAATAGAAATATTTATGAGTAAATCTGGAAATTTAATCTAAAAAATTTGATATAATTAAATGATGGACCGTAAACAATTTTATTTCACTAGTTACAATTAAAATTTTTTAATTATTTGTATATTGTCAATCTCTCTCTATTATCTCGAATACTGTACGATAAACCACGTTCTTCCATTTGTGACATAAAATCCTGCTTATTGGACTGCGTGACACTTCTACTTTGCCTAAATCAATAGTGTTAAGCGATTGTGTATCGGCTAATAAAAATTACTCTTTCCCTGATGGTTCAGCGCTGCAGTAATAATTATCTGAATTATTTTCAGATTGAAACCAGCGGATACTTTAAGGTATAACAGCTACGAATGGAATTATAAAACAATGGTGATCGCTGCGATAAAAATTGCGATCGAGCTCGCGCCATAATGATTGAAATTTTGAAAACCGTAAACCCGCCATCGCCGTTCGCATGAAATAATGTGGAACGAATCTAAACGACCTGTTGGACAAAGTCGCGTAAAAAGCTCCACCTACGAATAGCAATCATCTGTGGAGAACCCTGAAGAAGAGGAGGAATTTATACGATTGCTGATAAAGTGAATAATAAATACAGCTTGGTGCATTTGCCATTCATTATTAGTCCAGGAAGGAAGACGAAAACGTCGCTATGTATTTTCTTTACATGTTCGTAATCGCTGCCGTTTTAGTGAGCCCCAGTAGGACTATCAACTGCGAGAAGAATAGGTGCACAAAGAGAGGACGGCAGAATGTTCTATGCCAATATCCGGTCAGTGTAAAACGATTTTTGTATCAACTATGAAAGATTAAATGATTTTATACGTACCTTTGCATTAAGCAATACAAATATAATCGTCCATTTGTGATAATACAGGATCCAAATCCAGCATCGGCGTGCGGTGCAGTTTATTCCACGGGAATGACCGAGCAGGAGGAAAAAGATATCGTTTATTGGACAAATTATGCCAGAGCGTGGGTAGCAAGAGGTTTTGAGAAAAGGGGAAACCCTGGACCGCAACCAGCTGCATCAGACATGCGGATATTGGTATGATTAACAATAACTCGTAACACAATTACAATCGTGGTAAAGAGTTCTAAATATTCTTTTGTTTAGCTTGTCTAATTTCTAGTATAGCTTAAAGCATGTGAGGTTCTTTATATATTTCAGGTCTGGGACACCGAATTGGCCGAGATTGCTCAAAGATGGGCGAACCAATGCATATTTCGACACGCAGCTTGCGTTGACGTTGGTAAATCTTCCAACAATTGAACTATGCTACAAATAGTATTAACTGTGAGTTTGTGCGTTACAAATTAATTTGATTCCAGAGAGGTTCGAAGTAGGACAGACTGTCGTTAATTTCCCGAAACCGAATCTAGCGATGTACGAAGTGGTCGAGTTGCTGCGTAATTCTGTAACGGACATGGATCGCAATCAAGTGTGTCGTGTCACGTAAGTTTTCCAAGTATACGTAAATCTAACAATTCAATATTCAGAGAGCTATTAGGATGTTTTTAAGATAATTAAGCGATCGAGATATAAACTGAATATTCGCAAAATTATCGGAACAGGGACATTTGGAAGGCGTTCAGTTACAAAATTATTGTTTGGGCAAAAACGTACAAGATGGGTTGTGGTAAAATAGTGTACAAGATGAACCAGGCTGCACAAAATCCGAATCAGACAGTCGTGTGTCTTTACGGTCCAGGTGGCAACAACTATGGCGAAAGAGTGTACGAAATCACCGACGAATAACAAGCTACGAGAACTTCTCCACAAATAACAATTACATCACGTGTAAAATTCTTTACGTAATATATACATATATATATTGGGTAGTTAATAAATGAAACTTTAAAATTCCATATTTTTTTGTATCAGTTCTCTGGTTGAACGTTCGAACGTTAATTGAAACCAACGTAAAAATTTCCAAATACAAAAAATTGAGTTTTACCTGTTCGAATATTATTCAGAAGGTTCAAACAGCGTTCAGGTCATTTTCTCCAAGCCGAATAGACACTGCAGGATTTTATTTGTCTACGGGCTAGCGCGACAGGTGCCGATCGCGCCTTTTTCTGGGCGTGGGTCCCTTTAGCGTTCGGCCACTGATCCATATTCGTGGTGAATACCTTTTCCCTGGAAACCGGCTAATGGTTGACTCCTGGACGCCTGATTCTCTCTTCAGTTGGCGTATAATTACTAATAATCCTTTTAATTTGCTTGTGCCCCCCAACCCCCATTGTGTCTTAACCTTGCCTCAAATGATTTCTGGCCTAAAAACATGTCACATAATGCATCGCTTTATTAATGAAACGGCGATTTGAATTGTTCTAAAACATTTTGTCTTGTTGCAGCACAGAGAGGAAAGGAAAAGTCTTCATAAGAAGCATGGAATCCACAACCACCCTCTACGCTTTTCCAAATTATGCTCCTAACCGTTTGCCACCACTTTACCACTTAAGCGTCGTTTTTAAAACTCGAAGAAGCCACAAACTCTCGATCGTCTCCCTTATTTTTTCTTCAACGTCACGTCGATTTGACCCTGGAAAATCTCCACACCGATTCTCACGATCGAACAAGTCAGCAGTCAGGTGCTCGTCTGAATGGGCCTCAGGACTTCGACTCCATTCACTCTTTCTTCGGGCCACCCGCCCATCGTGGCCCCGTTTTTGGTGTCAGGGAATTAAGTAAAAAAGACTCCGCAGACAATGCGGGACAGCGAATGAAGACGATATTTCAGCATAACGTCGTGGATTCTTGGATGCCGTGGGAGGACACCACTCCATTCGATGAAGAATGGTGGTATCGATGTTGGCCTCAAAGAACGATTATGGGCGTAACTGGACGATCTGTTGTCGATCCTTTGGCTACCTGAATGGTGTCACAGGCGTACGGCATCGTCGATGGTTGCAGGTAGAATTAGATTATTTAGGGAGGCATAGTAATTTCCTGTTTCTCTATCAAATCGTCCACTAGGTTATTCCTTAGGAACACGAAGATTTAATAGAACAAACATTTAACAATGAACGTTCGGACATAAAGGGGCACGCAAAATTACGAATGGTCCTTGGGCTTACGTAAAACCGTGCGAAAATATTTTTACGCTACTTCTTTTCCTTCCTTCGAATAGTTTTTCAATCTTTTACTCTGACATCTTTCCCCTCGAGGAGATCCTTTTCTGTCCGCTGTAGAGATTCGTCCCACGTATATAATATCTTGGTCACTTGTCGTCCCATTCACCTTGGCGACCACAGACTTTTCTTTAGAATCGATTCCCGCTGAAAAAGACGTCTACTTTTCCACCTACCGCCGCGATCATACGTGTCACGCTATTTTTCGTACATCGAAAGCCCGTCCACCACGTGGCTAGCCTAATTTATTGGTCAGAGGCTTTGTAGGATCAGGCGACCACACAGAGAGAACGACACCTTTATGGACTCCTACGATAATCGCCATTACAATCCCCCTAAGATCTTTTCCGTTCTTTTGCTCGTCTTTATCTAAGTATTTCATTCAGTAAATAAATAATGCTCAAAAATGTCCATTAATACCATAGCTTTACCATTCACAAAATTTTCTCGTAATCACCACGAATGGCCACAGAAAGAAACATTGTGAAAGTCCATTCAAACTACCGTCGAGGAGTTCCTCAATGGCAGACAGGCCAGAAATCCTGCTTCGCAATGATCGTCACGATGCAACAATTACAATCGAGGGAAAGAGTTAAGAGCAATTACGAGGACGCTCTGAAAGACGACAATGCGATCTCTGGAGAGACATCGCATCATCAATCGTCGCGAAGTCCCTCAACGAGAGGAACCACGGTCCTCACGATGAAAGGAAAGCGGCAAAGACGTCTCATCTGGCCGTAACGAACGAATTTTCCACGGCTACTCCTTCCGCGCATAAAGAGGAGACCAGCACGCTGACTCGTGCACTTTTACGCATCGCAGACCTGCTCTTGCCGCGTTTGCGAACTTCATTCAGGGATCCTATCTGGAAATTCATTGAAGAAACACCTAGTATGCATGGCTGGACGTCACAATGACGGTGTACCTGCGAATTTGTCACGATGGTGGGATCGTTGAGTATCCACAAACTGATGTTCCAACATTTTTTAGCTTTTTCGCGTTTCAAATTACGTATAGAAGTTTTTTAACACTTTCGGATACTTTGAAAACTCTCTAGTTACTTTCATTCATCCAAAAATCGAGAGGTGTATTAAAAATATAAGACATAGCGTGGAAATCACTTCTTCCTCCTCTTTTTCTTCTTTCTTAATGGTTCCCGCGGCACTGCTGTCGGTGTGCAATCTATTTCTTCCGGTGAAACTCTTTTCCCCGACACCTGTTCATGCGCTTCCGGTTGCTGCGATGGTGGAGTAGGCGGTCTAGGAGTCCTCAACTCGAGCTCCACGTTTCTTCTCGGTCGATCCTCGGAATCAGGTTTGTTTTTCACCTTTAACATGAAAACGTTCTCGTCGCCATCCGTAACGCGGTCCGTGTGCACTTCCTGTGCGCCTGCACGGTCAAGAACCGGGTAAATGGTGAACGTTCTGCACTGGTCGTTCGTATACGGACCACCTTTGCACTGGCCTACCTAAATTAAAAATATTATAAACGAATTGCTCTGCTTCGCATATGAACATCGTGAGTTAGAATAATTCAATATGTAACACTGTTACACTGGAACAGTGTTACATATGGCCCGCTGTTACTTTATATTCCAGGTATACGTATACTTCGTAAGAAATGGCTTGAGGTATGGGGTCGTTATTGTTCTTCCTTGACTCGGTGGATTTCGATTCGACGCGGAACAGGATCCGATTGTTGTCAGGCCCCTTCAATATCTTCGGCCCCTCCTTGCTCGTTGGTCTCTGTATTTCCACCACGTCGCAGTCGCACGGAGGGTCCCAGTCCCCGGACTTTTTCGACTTCCCCTTTTCCCTTTCCATACGTATTATTAACTGATTTCCAATTACGCTCGTCCCAATTTCTCGATAGTACTTCGCGGAAGGATCGTACGACGGTTTCGAGGGTAGACATTCGGGTGGACAGGGTGTCGGTGGCATGGGTGGGCAGGCATACATTTCAATCGACAAGATAAATAATTAAATCGATCCCTTCAAACAATAAAGAGATAAAATTAATTCGTAACGATATAGTCTGACGAATAGAACTTGAAATTTAAATGTACATCAGGTTTTTGCAAGAGGCAAGAGGTTGGCTCGATAAATTAAGACTGGCTTAAAATCGATTTCTCGGCGCCAGTTCAGGCCTTTACAAACATCGAGCACATTCAGAATGCACAACCAACCCATCCACCATGATACCCTTCTGATACCGCGCAATTAAAAAATTCACTGTTCACCATGTTAAAACCAGATTCCTTCTTCTTCTTCTTCTAACAAGAACGAGCAAACGCTAAGCAAGATGATGGTGGCCACTTATAAGTGTGGCTGTGCCCCTGGACCGACGGACTCCTGTTCAACGCGTTGCACTTCCAGAAGAAAGACCTACTATCCACGTCCACAGGATTGTTCTACGAGTTCTTGCTGTCGGAAACAGCCTGTAAAACCTACTATTTCACCAGCAAAAGTCGAAGAACCCCCAGCGACATGCTGTCCGACGATGCCCAGTAGAAAATTCGAAACTCGACAGCTTCGTTCAGAGATCGCAGAAAGCACTTTGCCGTACGACGAGTTCGAAGCCATTATTAATAACAATAGATTAGTGATTAGAAGCCAGGAAGAACCAGTGGTACCGGAATACGTACCCCCTTGCGATTGTATAGAGGATTCCTTGCCTAAACGAGAGGAAACGAGGGAGATAGGACAGGCTCCGGCTTCTGGAAACAGAACAGTCATCCTGTATCCGCGACCGAAATATTCTGATCCGGAAATGGCTACAGAGAACGATCGAAGCGAGGAGAAGGAATCTGACGAGGTCAGGACGATCGATCAGGAGGAGAATCCGAATATATTCCTGTTAAGGGTGAAAAAGAGAAGCAGTGACGGTGATCAGATGTTGCATATTGACCTCGAGTTTAAGACACCGCGGCCTTGGTCGCGAAAGATGAGGTTGAAACATGAGACAATGATGAGATTGATTGGATCTGTGAAACCAAGTTCGATGATTAAGGAGAAAGAGAAGGGTGATCGTTCGAGTAAGAAAAAAAAGAAGAAGTGAACACATTCGAGCAATCAATTACAATCACGCACATACACACAAAAAAATATGCACAAAAATATTTTGAAAAATGAAAAAAAAATAAAGAAGTAACAAAGTTTTCCATTTAATAAACCATGTGAAATGCTTATGTCTAGGTTTTTATTTTCAATTATTCTTGTGAAGACATGTTCACCTTTTACGATTCTAATTATGTGATGAAATTCAATATGTTACCTGTGTAATTTCAGCTAACAGAGGAACCTACTTCGTTTAGCATTTGAAATGGGAAACATATACACCGACCTCCTAATGATCATTATACTCATTCAAAACGCGATAGTAAAAGTAATAAATATTCATTTTCGAGGGGAACATGTCAATGGCTCACTTAAATGATTTACAGTACGTCACTGGGATTCTTGTCAGTATTCGTCATAGGAAAGAACATTATATATTTCACCATCATTTATCATCCGCGTGTGTATAATCGATATCAAGAAAAACTAAAGAAAATAAAAATCATATTCCATCGTTCAACATTTAAACAAATCGCAAACATCAAACTTTCCTACTGATTTTAACGTAACTCAGAATGTTACGTTATAAATGAAGTTCAATGACGCTAATTATTGATCGAGCGAAATAAAACTCTCTTTAAAACGTAAATGTTTATCACAATTACATCTATGAGTGCTGATAACGATTACTAAAATTTACGTTCCGAAAAAGTGGGGAAAATATCTGGAGGATCTTTAAAAAAAAAAGATAAAAGAAGGCACGACATTAAAAGGAGGAAAAGCTTGCTGCGTACGCAATTAAATGAATTCGTGAGTCACTGATAAGCACAGCAATAAATACGACCGTACATATCCGCGGTATCTTTATGTTCCACCGACTGGTCGCAACTAACATTGAAAGCAAGTAAGTTCAGCTATGCAGAGATTTCTATGTTTCACCATTGTCGTTGCACTTGCAACCTCGATCGCAGCTTCCAGCGTATGGGACGGCAAGTGCTCAGTAAACAGTCCGGAACACACCTTGCATAAGTATCCGGTTAGTATGAGAAATTATTTACTTAAACAAGAAAGTAATTGATGTTCCTTTGGGAAAGTGTCATTAAATTCTTCATGTTTCTTTTATTTGATAATTTTAGAACGCCTCTCCTGCGGCAGCCTGTGGTACAGTATTATCCACCGGATTTACGAATGCTGAAAAAAATGAAATTGTTAGAATACATAACAGTCTTAGAGGATATGTTGCGGCTGGGAAGGAGACGCGAGGAAATCCTGGCCCTCAGCCTCGTGCATACAATATGAAGACTATGGTATGCTTTAAAAAATAGTATATCGCTTTAAAAAAAATTACAGGAATGAAATATTTTCAAGGTCTGGGACGATGCTTTGGCCAACGTAGCTCAGAGATGGGCCAATCAATGCCATTTTGGACACGATTCATGCAGAAATGATGGTAAATTAATGTATATACTATATTCTATGTTAACTATTAAATTCATTTATTAACAAACTATTTTAGCTCGATTTTACGTCGGTCAGAACGCTGCTCTGACTGGTACAACTGGAACGGTGAAGACGAGCCCAGCGGATATAGCCCAGATGTGGTACGATGAAGTGTCAAAAATGAATAAAAATCAAGTTCAGAAATTCGTGTAAGTATCCTTCTCGTTATAGATTTATTTTGGTATTCTTTTGAAAATTTTCTACATTCCTCCGTATCCTCGAAAAATAGTTTTTCCGAAAATGTGGGTCACTATACCCAATTGGTATGGGCTAATTCAGACAGACTTGGTTGTGGAAAAATCGTGTACAAGCCAAACAATTGGACGTATTACTATGTGGTCTGTAATTATGGCCCAGGTGGCAATATCATTGGTGAACCAATTTACATGACTCGGAAATGATTACTGTAACCTCTCCAACTCTTATTTCCAATGCTGAAACAGAAACTATTGTAACTATCAAGAGAAAATAAAATAATTGTATCTCATCGTTCTTAATTCTTCGCCAGAATCTATCAATTTCTATTCCATTCAAGAAAACTGTTCAAGCCCTCATCCTCTGTTAAAATAAAGAAAACAATCTCGTCAAGCACACACGCAATGAAAAACGGTACACGAAATTGTTTATAATCATTCCCGAACATCCATAGATACATTTTGTTCAATTCTGTTTGCTAGCTACGACCGCTGAACATCAGCAGCAAAATAAAAAGCATCGAGCATTCAGCAACGTCCACATTGCACCTTCCTTTCATCCTTGTTAGGCACTGTAAACAGTCTTCTGTGACAGCGTCTCTTACGAGGACGACTTCACCAGCCTTCCTCTTTGAAAACGACCAGCGAACGTCACGATCTTCGTACCTTATACATATACGCGACCTGCTCGATGGTAAACGATCCATATATCAGCGAGTCAACGCGCCCCGGGTGTCGTGGATCCTGCGGCGCCCGAGCGTATCCTCGGCGTCCAGCATCCGAAGAGGGCACCCAACGCGAGGCAAGGCCCAGAAGAAGGAAGCATCGACGTCTATTAGGGGCTAAACGGTTTTTAAACGGGGAGAGGAAACGCATCGAGTGTCAGAAACGCAACAATGACGTGGGCAAACATTCCGATATACAGGACCACCCGGGGGTTGTTGCACACCCATGGCTGTGAATCGAAGATTCAGGTAATGCCCGGGAATATCGAAAGGTTCCCGAGGCCCGAGAAAATCGTATAAATGCGGAAATTTGCTACGGTAGAGGAGAAATAGTATGCGAGTGAAGAAGTAACAAAAATTTGTATAAAATATCGTATTTTGAGGCGTTAGCTTGCTTCTTTATCAGAAGATAGCTATTTATAGCAATTACTATTTCCTTATCTATAAACCGAGGTGAAAAATTGAAATCAGTTACAGGTATTAAATAAATATAAAACGCATATCTACTTTTGTAGGATTAGAGGAGATATTGTTCTTTTCAAATACATCCTTTAAAGCAGTGTCAATAGGAAAAATATTTTTATTACAGAAGGAAAACTTGAAAATATAAACCAGAGAAGAGTGCGATACTAAAAATCACCATTCTTCAGCCTCGCAACGTTTATTACATTTATCTTCCGATACGAAACGGAAGAGAAATGTTTACACGTTAAACGTCAGCACATGTTGCTCCACTCGCGACTCGTCCAAACGGAATCAATAGCATCTTCGCAACGGGTGTTCTTCCTGTTCCCTCGAATTCCTTTCGATAATCGTATCTCGTCCGCGGGGTGTCGAATATACAATACAATCTTTCTGAATAGTGTCTCTGATCTTGTTGAGTAATAGCAATTGCCAGAAATCGGAGTCAAACTATCGCTCGGCCAAAAACTACTTGCGCGATACATTCTGTCCCGTCTTGTAACTCTAATTGAGGAAAGAAATAAAAGTATTTTGTACTATATTTTAAACTCCAAACACACGTACACACGGCTGATAGCACACGCCATTTTAATTACAGTGAAGTTAATATGACAATATTGATAGCGCGACAACAGTTCGAATACAAATAACGACAGTGGGTACGCCTTTCTGGTATTAGGCGGTCAAGGCGTGAAAAGGGCTGCTGTTGTAATCCCAGATTATGGATACCAAGGATAGCTGTAATCCGAGCCACATTTTGACGACCTTTTAACACCGTATAGTCGAAGTCACCCTCCTCTTCGCATTAGAACGACCCGAAGTCGTAGACAAGGAGGAATCTGCACGTTGGATGAGGAAGGGTGGTGAGACAGAAGGGGTGAATTATGGGAGCACAAGGTACAACGGAGTTGCCGAATAAAATGAGAGATTAAACAAATCAATAGTTTAAACAAATTCTTCGGATATGGAATAAAAGAGAAGCAACGATATCTCGAAGAGAACTAAACTAAAGATGCCAGATTCGCAAAGGAGTGAGAGAAGAGGCCAAGCTAGACAGGGAGAGTTTCGCCGCGACGTAAAAGTCAGGAGGGCATGCTGTCATATATCAGTGGATCAGTAGGAGGGTGTCAACGAGCTCGAACGAATGTCCCAGCGGGGTTGCAGCTACCCTGCACGCCACCGAAAATCTGCGTGTCCAAGTGTGAGAATCTAACGCACTTAATCCTAAGCTGCCTGGGTTTTCCCTGTTCCGCGCGAATTAGAATGCTCGTGAAACCGAAAGGTGCGAATTAACGTACCCCTTTCTGTACGCGGGCAAGACCCGTTTACCTCTCGTTCTTAATTCTAATCGCATTTCCATGATCTTCCTCTTCCTTTAATGGAGACGTATACGTACGTACGTTAACCTACCATTTGTCGATTTAATAAATCAAAACAGTCGAAGAAGAACACGAGTTAAACTATAGATTTAATTCTTCATCAAAAATGTATAATTTTAATTCGTGCGAATAATGGAAGTCTTGGTGAGAATTAAGGAGAGATTATATAAAGATCCACGTTAGTAACGTAGCCAGGAAGTCGCCCAATGACATCCACGAAGGGGAACCTAATTGAATTCACTTTTTTTTTGCTCACCGCAATCTGGCCACCACTACTCGAAACTTCCCACCCTGAAATCAATCGAAACATTTGTGTATGCGGCCATGAGCTGCCCGACGTGAACGTATTGCATCGAAAACGATGGCCAAAAAAAGGAACGGAAGAAGGGCAGAGATAGGCTTGCACGCGGTAACCGTCCCTTTCCGGAGAGCAAAAGGGTGCAACCCTCGTTCGACTTGTACCAGCCCTTCCCCATAACAGCTACCCTATGACATAGAAAAGGGATTCCCTGTTCCTCGACGAGGGCTGCACAGGGGTTCTAGCGACGCCATCTTGGATTTAATTGCCGGGAAAATGGTGGTATCGATGATGCCTCCGAAGATTTATAATATTTATCAAATTTGAGAGAACGTGTTGCTTGTAATTTTTCTTTATCATCAACCAAGACAGACAGAACGTTGTTGAAAGAAACGGAGAAGATAAAAATTGTTAATTACCGAATTCAATGAAGATGGAAAGAATAAAGTCAGAAATTGGTAGCAAAATAAATAACAATTTATTCGTCACTTTTTATATTACAATGTCTCGTCATATATTGACATAAATAGTTTCATATTGCAATGTGTACTCGACTAGTTGCAATTCGTCAAGCTACCAGAAAAATGCACCGTATCAAAAATAGAATACAATTTGGAACCATCTTGACGAAAGCTTTCAAATGATCCCTCGTCGGATGAGAATTCATCTTATCAAGGCAACGATGATTACTTAACTTAATGTCTAACTGTACAATATGTGTATAAGTCAATATATATAATAATCTTCTATCTGTACATAGTATACATAAAAATCTGAAATATATAAAAATAATATCCTATACAATTTATAACAAAAGTTCCCAGGCTTGGCCAGTCTTAGATTATTAAACTCAGGATCTGAGAATTTTTGCGATATTGTAAAATTGCCTGCGATTTCATCGCTGAGATCGTATCACATCGGATAGACGGAAGGTGGGAACGGATGCCCCTGAGGTAGAGTGTGTCCTAAAGCCAGCATTCCCAAAGCAGCCGCTGATATCCTGTAAGGATCTCGGTTCTCGTGCGTCCTCATGTGCTTCTTCAAGTGATCCTTTCTACCAAAGCGTTTACCACAGATGATGCACGGATGAGGACGCAGTCCTGTGTGGATCCTCTTGTGCCTCGTCAGTTCTTCGTTTCTGGTGAACGACTTGCCACAACCTTCCGCGTCGCATTTGAACGGCCTCTCGCCTTTACGAAAAAAAAAATTTTAATGTTAAAAATCTCAGAAAAGTACTCTCGCAGTATAAATAAATATAATTAAGGAGCAACGTGTTAGAAATCTAAAAACTGAAAAATATATACTGATAAATACTATCTCGAACTGTAATGTAATGCAACGTACAAGTTCGAATAAACAGTTACAGTCTACTTGAAAACGTACGGTGAGAATTCAAAATATGTCTGATACTGATGTATATAGAAACGTACCAGTGTGTATACGAATGTGTCCTTTGAGTTGTCCGTTATTGCTGAATGCGACGTCGCAGTGCTCGCACCTGAACTTTTTCGGCCGCAGTTTCTTGATTTGCTTCGCGACCGCGTCTTGTCTATGGAGCATCTCCACGGCTTGCTCCATAGTTGGCGCGCAGAAGCCTTGCGGAAGGTGGTGGACGCTGGGGTACCCGCAATAAAACGGCTGTCCAGTCGTCGAGATGGTTGAAGCCTGAAGAGCAGCAGGTTCAACTGGGATCGCGGTGGAACTTCCGCATTGTGGTCCCAGTATGCTCGTATGCGGAAGACTTAATCTCTGGATATAATCCACCGGATAGTTCGGGAGAAACACCGAGCAGCCGCTTGTCGAGGGGAACGATTGAGAAACCGAGCACACGTCCTGACTGAGTTGAGGCACGGAAAACGTGGTTGCGTTCGAAGAGCCCAGAACGAAGTTATTCAACAGCGCCAGGCTGCTGTTTCCGGCTACGTCTGCGCTGTTAACGGAGTCGGATGTGCTGGTGGCTTCTGCAGAAGACTCGCTTCTTCTTCTCAGCAGCCTTCCGGTCGTGGAACGCAACGAGGAGACGTCGTTTCCAGGAGAACTCGCGACACTGACCTCGTCGTAAGTGCACGCTGATGTAGAGCTGTTAGTGTCCTCCTCCTGTTTCAGAACGGGTATCCTCCCTGCGTCCGTTCCGTCTTCGTTTTCGTTGACCATCGCCTCTTCTTCGATGGTCTCAGCAACGCTCCACGGTCTGAAGAATCTAGCGTTCCTTGCGTCGCACATGTCTTCGACGAATTTTCAAGTGTAAGCGGTCGAATATTTCGTCGAAGCAAGATCGATCACCACAACAACGACAGCCTGTTTTATGCGCGACGGTTACGCTATTCGTGGTTGCACCGTGGTACGCTTGTCAGTCTAAGACCTCGAAATTTCAAGAACCTCGTCTAGGATGGACTAAGCGATAGAGGCACGAAGTCTCGCTAGCAACTGTTCACTCTGACAAAGTTCACCCCATAGTTATATACCAGCGATGGTGCACACCCTCGGGCCAGGATTGGGTCGTTCGTTAAGGAAGGCAGTTTCGCCACGGCCACCAGGGCGAGGGAGGAAAGGGCATCCCTTTGGGTAAGGGCAAAGGTGGGTTTTAGGGGGGCCGGTCGAGGGCTACGCGATACGCAGCCCCTTTGTCGTGGAATTAATCGGTCGCCACGGCCGTAGGGTACTCGCCCCTTTGTCACGGGGAACCGAAGAAGAGGATGGAAAGATGACGGAGAGATGGCAGGGGTTGCAACCCCTGTACGGGCCCATCACGACCTCTCGATGCGCCTCTCGCGCGATTTATGCCTCATCCTCGCGTTCCGATCATCTTTAACTAGCTTCGTTCTCCCATTGTTTATCCCATTGACCTACGTATGAGTGTGTACATGTTGATTTGACGAACGTTTCTGGAAGAAATGTTATATGGAATGGTATTTGAAAATCCTCGAGTGATTACTGGATAACTCGTTTGTATAAGTATATATTTGAAGAGGATGTAAAACGAATCTACCGATCGAAGATTGTAATGTAACCGATATAATTATTGTACAATTTTAAATTCTCGACTAAAATTTTATGTATTTGACTCGACTATGATTTTTATGTATCTCTAAATGAACAATATAATCCAGAAACGCGACAACCAAAACCGTTAACAATTACGCCTACAGAACGACCTGATCGAATCTACACGCGAAAACAAACCAAGAAATCCTAGCAACGACCTCCTCCCAATTGAATCACGGCGACGCGTGACAGGAAGCAACAATAAATTGTTTATACGTCCGATCATCGACGGAATCGAGCGAGAGGCACTTTAAACACAATGAAACAGGACAGCCGCCGTTGGTACGGGGCCGCCGTGTCCTCTATGGGATACATTCTGCAGAAGTTACGAGGGTGGAGCTGCGCCAAAAGCGCGTCGTTGATTTATTGTAACACTCGAGGCGAACGCTACCCTTCGCGGGAGCGGACCTTCAGCCTCCGTTGCCACCTATTTTCCCTCCAATCCTGCGACCCTCTCTCTCGCGCTGTTACTTCCTCCCTGTCGCGTCTATGGTAACGTTTGATACCCTTCTGTTCGAAACGATATTCGTACAAAACCGGCCTCGGGACCATTGATACCGTGGACACCCCCTTTTTCTGGCCCTCGTCACGACATCATCGTTGAACGTACGCGCCTGTCTCGCCACGGATCATCCAGTTTCCACGACGTTTACACGACTACGCAATATCCTTGCACGCGTGTATATTTCGCAGGGATATTGATTGGCAAATAAAGGCAATATTCCTCATTTATCCTTTTTGTAGGATATTAATGTTATCGAGTAGTATATACTTTTCATTATCGAACAAACTTAGATAGCAAATAAATATTAATATTGTACGATTACCTATCCCAACAATAATCGGCGACGTGGCATTGAAGCAAAAATTGCAGAAGCAGGACATCCGAACGTGACTCATTTTCAGTACAAAAACATAGAAACAATCAGCAATAATGGGCTGCCATAATCGGCGAGAAACTCTGTTCTCTCTACGAAAGTGTTTTCAAACAGCGTGCTAGTATTAGCTGGTACGCTTGGATAATTCCGGGATTATCCGTGCTATGCCTGGCGAACGTTCCACGTGTTCATTAATTATTATGATCCTAATCACGTCGACGTACGGCTACCTGCGCGAGCCAGGTACACCGTCCTCTAATTGCAGGTGTATTATCGCCCTAGTTCTTCGCAAGGGTAATTCCAATTGTAACGCGAAGGACTTCCCCATGGAAAGAAATGTCCAGTCCTCGTTAACAGGTATTTCGGGAAAGGGATAGAATTTTATGGCGATGCTATTAGACGGTTTCAATATTGAGTGGATTAAGCTTCCCCATCCTGAGTACCACGGAACTACGAACACCTGGAGCACGTAGAAACAAAAGTTTACCACATACAAACGGTCCATACATTTATTAGATTCGCTTCTACAATTTTTCCACGCAAGCTTAAATCATTCGATGGCACGGTAAACGTGCAAAAAAAGCCAATCGTTATGTTAGAATTCTAGGGACGATTTGTAAGTATCGGTGAGATAATCGTAAGAATATATTGCCGATATTGATTGATTGCGCGCATTTATCTCGTATCGTTATAACGAACAAGTAGCTATTAAGAGCGCATAATAACGAACCGAACGAAAGTCATGGCGATAACCTTGACCATCGACATTGCGTACGCTTCGAAACTAAGTAATCAATTACATTCGTGATACTGAGTTCCAAGTACTACTGATTGCTTTTAAAAAAATGATAAATACTTCAACATTGTGTACATAAAGACAGAGAAAGAATTTTTCTATTGCCCAGAAGATATTAGGTGATACGGCCGCAGAGAATCGGCAGGGATTTCAATAGCAACGAAACAGCCGAATTGTATGCAAAAATCGCTATTCTAAAAGTTTTCCAAATAAACCACTTGAAATTTGAAAAAGGATTGCTCCGAAAATCCCGTCGGTATCTCCAGCGAAAACACGTTCAAAGAATCGGCAGCAGAACCAGGCCCGATGTCCAGCGAAAGAAACAAGACCTTTCCCGTTTAGAAAACGCGAGCGTTCCGTCGCGATTTTTGATGGATCGAGCGAGAGTTCCACAGGAATCCCTCGATCCGTCTTACTTTTCAACCTGAACGTCATAACAGCGATTTGTAGCTAAGAAATAACATCTCCGGATCGTTTTGTCCAAAGATTTGTACTCGACTTCCGTTCGGTTCGTTTTTGAATAAACGGCACCACTTGCCCAGCTGAATTCCGGACTGAATTTACCACGTGATACGTATCAGAATCTTAATTAAAAACGCTCCAGCTGACAGTTTGTACATTTTCTTCTGCTATTGCGCTTAATCAAAATTTTATTAATATTATTGCTCGGCGTCAATCGTTAAAATTCAATTTTGCGATCGACCGTTCGATCGAATCGTAACGACTCTCGACGATTATATTTATGTGACCTTCGATCGAGTTTACCGATCGCGATACTGTTAACGAAACGCCCGTTAAGGACTTGACATTCCTCGACCGAAAACAATAGCTAATAATTTCAAATGGGCGCACATTTAGGTTCCATAAGAACGTACATAAACGAGGTTTCCGATACAAATATAAACGATCGGTAGGTGAAAACAGGTATAAGTAACGGTTATAATCTGGGGTATAGAGAATTTTTAGGCAAGAGTGGATCTGCGCAAAGGCCCACGGGTCGAATTGCCCCAATATTGCAGCTTAATTAGTTAGAAACGAGGAAACGAGCGGGTTTTATGGTCCTAGATGGCTTTCATGGTCGACTTCTGTATTTAAAATTCGTAGGTAATTAGTGTCGATGATGATGGGCGAGTTAATCCCTTTTATTAGCTACAAGGGTAATTTCTAAACGGTGGTTCGTCAGATGTACCACTGTATGCGAAGAACCAGAAGAACCGTCTAATTTTATCTGAATTTCATTTCAGTTTAATCTCTCATCCTGGAAACTTTCGCTGTTCGAAAGCGTACAATTTTTGCACGCGAATGTACGCTTTTTTTCTTTATTCCCGCGATACAACTGATTTCGAGGAAGTCAATCGTCGGATAAACCAAAAAAATATATCGAACTATGACGCGTGCCTCGTCAGACATCCTTGTACCCCTGTCACGAGCGATTGACTGATCGATCAACGCAGAATCGTCTCCCGATTTTTCGAAACTGCACTTTTTTCCCCAAAAAGAGCGTGTTTTCGAGGTTGAACGGTGGACACATCGCGCGTGAGCGATTAAAATCGACCGATTATCCGAGGGTCGTCGAACAATAGACAGATAAATTCCTGACCAATCACGGTGGCCATCGATCATTTACATTTTTTATCCCGGATATGTATCCTACATAACACAAACAGTCGTAAAAGTAATTCCATCGTACAATTTCGACAAAACTATCCGAATTGTCAACCCTTTCTTCCTTGACCCCTACAAAAATGATACTCCTTTCATTTTAAAAGAAGATCGCGATCACGTATCTTTATGATACGTGAAGAACATCGAAATTGCGAACGATAGATTATGAAAAATAATCGGTTCGCGATGTGTTCACACGGCACGTCGGACGCAAGCGTCGCGACGCGTCACGTCGGGTGCAATCCTGCGCTCGCTACACGGTTGGATGGTCTCCTCGAGGGGTAAAGCCGCGGCAAGCCCCATAATAGCCCTCGAGCGGGTCCCACCCTCCCTGGGTAAGCCAGAAAAGCTTCGAAAGTGTGCACAACCGCAAAAGTCGCCGCCCCTTGCATGGCGGGCCGAAATTTGATTATGCCCCTTCCACGTGAATGAACCCAACGGGATTCATTCGCTTGGTACCCGTCAATGATTTATACCGCGTCTCTCCTTTCTTCCTCTCTCTTTTTCTCTTCTAGATTTTTTCCATTTCCCCTCACCGCAACGACAAGTTGTCTTTGTGCCATCGTTCGTCGACTGAAACTGCACGCGCGTATTGCGCGATCGCGCTTAAGCATCTCTCTCGTGCGAAGATCGAAAAATCGAAGAGGTTCGAGTCGATTTTAGGAAATAAAGGTAACGACAAGGGTTGCGCTATCGAGTAGGACCAAATGCGACTATACGCATCGCAAGTGCTGCACCTGCAAGCATCTAAGCCATAATCCACCGACATTTCTCGACTCGTACCACCGCAACTAACGTCCGCAGAACTCCCTCTAAATCGACACGCTCAGGAACCTCTATCGATCCTCTTTGATCTTGGTCGCGGTTTATCTCGTCAGCCATTAATCAAAAGGGCCAGGACCTTCCACGCGAGTGACTCGTTCATTGAGGAGAGGACACGGGGATAGATATATCCTATAAAAGATCGTTCTGCCAGATGGCCCGTGCCCGCAACGAACAGAGAGACGCCGTCACCCTCTCCAATGCCTCTTCTTCATTCTTCTCACCTTCCTTGCCCTTTCTCTTCGTCCGTCCATAGAATAACCACGATACGAACGTCTTTCACGGGTTTTCTGTCTTACGACCGTGCATGCACGCGTGCTCTGCGGTTCCACAATACTCTTCTTCCATATAGAACCGTGACTGAAGCAAACGTGTATCTTTCGCGATGAAAGAAACGTTATTTTTGTGAACAGTTAACGTTAAAAGTATTTTATTACTTAGAAATTGTAACGCTGCTCGGTTTAAGCTCCAGGAAGAAATTGTCCGACGATTATGAAGAGAAAGGCGTTACGATTGCTGAAAGCGAGGCAGGGAAAAGCGTCGACACAGCTGCGTCGGCACTTTGATGGCGCATAAACGACGTCCGCTGAAAAATCAGAGGAACACCATTCCGACTGCGAATGCCGGCCACCGCGATACCATTATGAATTAGCATGTTCGATGGCCAAAGGCAACCCTTCGGCGAAGAATATTCGACGGAGCTAGGCGTGCAAATTTAACCACGGGATGTCTCCATTCAGAAGCTCCTCGTCGACACCTCTGCCGTTCGCGGTCGTACGCCTTACCGAAAATAAAGCAGCGTGTAAAATCGGGCTGGTAATTCAAAAATTTCGCGGTGGAAAAGGTAGAAAATTTGGGAACGATAAGCATAAAAATACCGGATAAAAGTATATTTAAAAGATCATTTGAAATTTATAGTAATCAGGTGTTAGCGGATTAATTATATTTAACGTGAAGTCTTTGCAAGTATTTATAAAGCTCTCTTTATTGACAAACATTATTACAATGAAGTTAACAGAATTAAGAAAGAAGTTTATTTTATCCGATTTTGTTATGTTTCTAATCATTAAAGAAATTTGATTTTAACAAGCAACAAACATAGCGGTCCCGCGGGGTGTTCTTGATATTCCAATGTATTTTAGACAGGAACAGATTAGATTGCATTTCGTGTCTCTTTCCTATACAAGATCCTTCGGTCGTTCACGGAAGATCACGCGATTTGTTACGCGACAGCCCTCCGCAGCCCCGAATTTTCACGGGATTCTAGAGAGGAGAAGTGTACACGGAATTGACTGTTTAGTCGTCGTGGAAAACCATAGCGAATTTATAGAGTGCCTTTCTTTATCTCCATAATACCTGGTGGACTGTCACCGCGCATTCTGCCACTGACGGGGCGTTACTAAATACATAGCTATATATGTACCTTAACGTTTAATACGAATTGGAATACGTTGGTAGCCATTTCTTCTGCGATTAATCTCCCTGAATACGAATACAATCGTTCCGTCTATTCTCATATTTGAAAGTTATCGGTTACGAGTTTCATTCGTTCATCGCACCTTGATCGACATGCACGCTAGCATTACAAAACGGCATCTACTTTTCCGTGGGAATACAACGCCGGCAGTGACTTTAAAATAGCAAAGAAAAATTCATCAATTCAGACGCAATTCCGGCTGCATCGAAAATATACGTCTATCCACGAATCTACATGCAAGGCAACACGTACAGTGGCGAGCTTCTTAACCCAGGAACGTACCAGGAACTGGCTAACAGAAAGTATATGCAAGTACTTGACTGCAGAAAGGTCAGAGGTTAACAATAGGGGGACACGAGCCACGCCCAAGTGCCGATGATCGAGCGCGACAAAACCATCCAATTTTATTCGGGTCACGAAGGAAACAGCGGCGGCACTGTGTACAGGAGCACGCAGCTAGGTATTGGCTAGGTTACAAGCGCGGCTCTCCTTCTTCCACAAGTAAATTTGACGTTGGCCAAATAAACACATTGAAGCCGGCTACGTTTGAAGTGGTCCCCGTTGACAGGATGACCGTGAACATCGCACGCGATTGTTCGACGCGTTTGTCGGCTCCCTTTCAAGGTCGGCTCGTTTGCCCTCGTTTTCCTCTCTCCCCCTCTCTCTCTCTCTTTCTCTCTCTTACCACTACGCCATTCCGCCATTGCCAATGACTACAACTGGCGGATCCTCCTTTCGGGAAAATCAGGATCATTCTACACGCGATTCAGCCACGAACGCGAGAAGTCATCTCAAAGAAGCCCGCTCTCTCTATTATCTTCATTCTTCGACCAATCGTTCCAATGGTTTTATACTCTCGTCGACAGTAACGCTCGTCTTCCTACACTTGTCGTTGGAATCTATGGCTCAGCTCTCTTGGCGAATGATGGTCAATGTTCATCTCGATAAACGAGCTCAACTTCTCCTTCCGAATCGATCATGAATCGTACATCTTGTTCGTACAAAAATTGCTTCTCACGTATATACCTACGTTTACGTTACCGACACTGAAATGAAACTAAATTGATTATTTGAAATAAGAGAAAACAAAGAAGAAAAATAGACGAGAGATAGTTGTTTATTGAAAAATTTAATATGTTCTTTGTCGAACCATACAGAATCGTTTCCATGGCTTCTCATTAACTACCAAGGCCGATAAAATTGACAGACAAATTTGTACAGAATACTTATCGACCAATAGTATTGCCGTAGGTGTATTGAAAAACGAATGAACGATATTCAATTCCTAACACAGCCGTGAATCGAAAGCGATGGTTCTTTCAACGAATCGAATTACATCCTACCGATTCCACGTGTGTTTTCAAATGTATGTTCAAGGTGGGTTTGTTAATGAAAGCTTTAGAACATATGGGACAAGAGTGCGCCCGAGACAGATGAAACTTTAAATGTTCATTCAGTTGACCACTCGTTTTAAACAATTTCTTACAAATATTGCACTTGCGCTCTTCCTCGCTGTCTTCTTCCAAATGAGTTCTCGTGTGTCTGTCCACCTCGCCGACATTGTCGAATTCCATCGAGCACACTCGGCAACTGAACTTGACGGCTCGAAGTATGCCAATCTGACTACCAGTCAACGGATTCGGTACTGGGAATATATTGGTACTGTCCCCGATGCTGCATCTCAAGCCCTCTTTCTGTTTATGGGAACTTATATGATTCCTGTAAAAGTATCTCGAAATTATAGTCTGTTCGAAACATATTTCTCACGGATGCGCGAGCACAACAGATCTTACCTATAAGCTTGTTCATTCCTAAACGTAATATTACAACTGATGCAACGGTAATCCTGTTGCGGAGGTATCTGCTGTATCAAGGACGGTGTGGTCACTTGTAAAATTGCATTTTGCAATTTTATAGTAGGATGAACAATTAAATAGTGCTGCCTCACATCCTCCTTGAGTTCGAACGTCTCTGTACATTGATGACATTTGTACGGGTATAACGGATCCGTACTAACGTGCAATCTTATATGCTTATCGTAAGTCACTTGCGAGCTACATTCAGTCTGGCAGGTATCACAAACAAAATGAGCTCTAGTATGAAGGTACAGAAACTGTGGAGATGAAAATATCTTATGGCATATGGTACAAATGTTCTTCTCCCCTTGATTATTACTTTTTTTTGTTACATAGTATTTATCACAGTGTTCGCATTGAAATGCTGGCTTTGAATCATAGATCGACTTTTTTAATTTACAACCACCCTTTGAACAAACTGCCTTCCTATTAACCTTTTGCAGAAAAAGACCTCCTTGACTTCTACTGTTCGCATTTTCACAGAACTGTTGACTTCCTTTCATCAGCTGCGCCAATAGCCTGAGTTTCCTTGATCTCGGACATGGTTTACCATATATTTTATCTATTTGTATCGTCAAACGATACAGTCTCTTCTCTATTGCTCTCTGTTGACATAAATCAGGTTTCACGTGAGCGGATACGTTCAACGATATTTCGTCATCGGAAGGTACTTCAAATTTAACATCCTCCTTCGCTTCTGTAACCTGCAATACCAGATATTTTCGGTAGGTTGTTAACTGTACTCTGATTTTCCTAAGACGTAGAATCGACATTGTCAAAAGCTTACCGGCAAAGCTGCTTTTGACTCTTGATTACAAGGGCTATGCACTGGAGTTGCCGCGTTATTCGACTCGTCCTCCAATTTTGTTTGCTTCGGTGTTGGACCTTGGGATAATCCAGTTTCAGAATCATCTTCAGCCTTGCGCTTTCTTTGGTCTTCTACAATACATAAGACTTATATTAGCACATAGTAAGAATATTTAAGAAATCTTGCTATTGTTATGCTTACCGTCCGCTTTATCAAAAACAGTTGGAACAGCATTAGGAATTAACTCGTTCGAGTCAGTAAAATTTGTTCTATCAAAATGCAATTCGCAGAGATGTAACGGCTTGTCAGTTTCGCTAATCCTGTCCGCTTGACAGTTCTTCAACCACTCCTTACGTTGACTGAAAGTTTATTGAACAATAAATGTAATCGTCGTACAAGAAATCCTTAATAACATTCGTGGAATAAGATTAAATACTTACGCTGCATCTTCGGGGAAAGGAAACAATAAAACATCTTTCCCATTGAGTTTCGTGCTCTCGTTCGAAAGACAACCGTGCGCCGCGCAAGTTAACATTGTATTCGCAAAAAATTGCTTTCAAATGAAAATATGCCCTCTCGTAAAAAATTAATCATCCATTCGTAAAAAAGGAAGTTGCGTGTAAACGGATCATAACCTAACATGTAAATATTTCCATGTAAATTCTATAGTTGGTATGCAAGAGGTTAAAAGTCTGGCAAGAAAGAGAAAGGATGAATGCTATATAATAAATACGGAGCAATTTCATCTATATAAATTACGATAGTGGTTACATACAGAGTGATTCACTCAAGATGTAACCGTCCGTAAGAATCTCACATGAATTAATCGCCACTGTATTATCCGTATTGTTTGAAACAGCTATACGCTCTTAATACTTGGTAAAAAATACGTTTCCTTGCATTATTTCCTAATTTGAAACCTTTCTCATAGATTTATGCTTTGAGATATACTAATTAAATAAATGTTACAATCTTTTTTGTACAATTTCATTTTAATCGGCATTACCGACAGCAAAGTAAACTTCTGAAAAAGAAGGTAGCGCCATCTCTGCGAAAGGTGCTCAAACTGGTTGCACATCGTTACCGACAGCAAAGTACACCACTTTGGACTACTATCGCCATCTATCCGAAAAGTGCTCAAACTGGTCGCACATCGTTACCGACAGCGAAGTGAACTGCTGATCGCTAGTGGCGCCACCTCTGTGGAAATTGCTGAAACTGCGTGGGGATTAGTTTCAGTCATCCTCATCGAGATGGCGCCACCAGTCGATCGGTAGTTCACATCGCTGTCGGAACTTGTGTCGACGTGAGTAATACCGAAAAGTAATTGTGGTTATGCTAACAAGTGGTTGGGTTTGTCGTTAATCCGGGTTATACATGAGAGAAACAGATAATTTTTGCAGAAAATTGAATGTTTATTTATTTGATTTAACATGCACGTATATTATACAATAAATACATTCTTTTTAATAATACTAACGCATAATCTACTGTAAATTCAGGTACTTCCTTGCAATTATCATCTATTAAATTAAGAATTGGAAAAACAATTAGCAATGTCTGCAATTTTGTGAGCAAAATTTAAAATATTTTTCATTGCCGTATCTACGTCTATTTCCTTGTTTGGATCAGAAACGTTGGATTTTTTGGCGATTGTATTTGTTTGTAATGATTTTGGGGTAGATACGGCAGTAGTTCCTGCAATGATACATTAAAGCTTGATATTTATATAGTTGCTAATACAAGTCTTTTGTATAAACATTGTTATATGTACCAGTACCTTTAATATAGTTCCTTTTTAACTCAGGAGAAAATAATTTGGAATATCTTGGAGGCAATATTCTTTCATTTATCGTAATAGGAGAGCTTCTATTGCAAATTAATAAATGTCTTTGTGGAGATTCCCGATTTAAATGAATAATTCCAGTGCTGTTGTTTGATTTACGTTTTTTAGGTGAATCAAACAAACTGCGTTTGTATCTTTTAAACAATTGCTTATACTTCCCTGAAAAAGTTTATAACATTATAGACTGTAAAGGTTTTTAATCATATTATAAAGAGTACTACCTTGTAATGGTGAACATAACAATTTGTGTAGTAAAATGTTTCTATCATTTTTGCGTTCATCAATAGAGAATTTCAGTTTCGGTGAAACTAAAATTACTTTTAGGTTCATGGGATACAAAATACTTATATCCAATGTACGATTCATAGTCTTTTTTTGTAAGCTACATTGTACATCATATAAATCATCGGAAATTTGCATTATAAGCTCGTGAAATGATTCTTTCGTGGATTTGATTATCTTACAGTGTTCAAATATAGTTGTTTCCCAGTTCAACAAATTTGGTAATCCATCTATTTTAAAATGGTACTCTATTTCTTGCAACGCTTGATCAATTAGTGACAATAAAGCTTGTAATACCAAACAGCTATTCCTATATAATCCACTATCGACGGGCTTTGAATAAAACATATAAAAAGTTATTTATATAATCTGTACTGCAATATAGCTCTATTTTTTAACTTTTATATTTTTTTACCTGGATCTTTTCTTTTAAAGTCAGTGGTAGTGCTTCAATATTTATTGTCGTCAGATTATTTCCATCGAAAAATTCTGAATTTATGCACAAATTGGAAATTAAGTTGTGCAATTTATTGCTGAGATTTTTAACTTCTTTTAATTTAGCATTCTTATGCCTTAGATATTTAATATTCTGTTGAATACTTTTTTTCCATACTGCAAATTTAAATTCAAAGTTAACTTAAGAATTTGAATATCACAAGTATAAAATTATAGAGTAATGGTAAATCGAACAATTTATAACTCCTGTATCATCAATGTTCAATAATCGTTTTGCTATCAATGCGCTAAGTGGAAGCGTAAGTATATTGCTCTCTATCTTCTCTTTTACATTGAAGATAGCAGTTTGTACTTCTTTTAAATCCAAAGATTTGCATCTAAAATAGAAGTTTAGTTTTTTCCTCATATACTCCATAATTACGTAAAGATAATAGATAACTCTTACTGCATGTAGTAATCAAAGGTTTTCAAATTAGACTTCATTTGTTTTAAAAGTGTAAAAATAGCATTATCCCTTTTTCTATTTGTGATATTAAAATATGTTTGAATTATATCATTACTGTCCCCGCTACTGGGAGCTCGTAATAAATGTATATCACCTACAAAGAATATTTGACAAGTACATAAAGAAACCACCGTAACTAATATCAAATTTGCTTTGTATAAACAGATATTTTGTACATTCTCTTGAGATGTAAGCTCTCAAACTAATTAGCGATATTTTCCACATAAAGATCAAGAACTTTGTCCCTCCTGCTTGCAATAAGCGAGACTTGAGTATCGGCAGGAAATTTATATCAGGATTTTCGCTGGCTACAATTTCTAAGTATTCCCTTACTTCTTCGCGATACCTCCTTTCATCCACTTTATTCATAAGTGGCCATAGAACCATTTTCTGGAAACGCTGTGCATTATACACAGATAGCAAGTAATGAGAAATATGAATAAAACCAATAGTATTCGGTTTATTGAACATTCCCTAAAAAATTTTATTGCATTAAGAATATACAACGATTACAAATATATGTTTCATTAAAAAAAAAATGATACCTCTTTAAAACACTTTGTACATTCAAAAGATGGGGGCACAGCTTGCATGAGTAAAAATACATTTGTATAAAAGGACTGGTCGATTGACATGTTTTATATACTCGTTTCCTTATAATTAGGGTATTCTATAAATTTACGTAGTACACGGAGTATTAACGGCTATTCTTATATATAAATCAGGTGCGAATTCTTCCGAAGGGCAATGAAAAATTGTTTGTATACAAAATATGAATGCGGCCACGCACGTAAATGTGTTTGTACACATTTATGTGCGTATACGTAGACGCGATAAGCGTGTGAAATAAAACATCCATTAAATTAGTAAGGATCGCGTCGTTTATATCGATGTTCGTACACTTTGGTAAAAGATGGAATTACTTAATACGGGTGAACTTTTAAAAAATGAGTGGTTCTGGGTGCAAGGCGGCGCCACTGGGTTGTACCATAGCAACTCATCTCGGTGTCGTCGTGAAAGCTTTCAACTGAACACTATGAGCCAGTGAAGTGTATCCGTCGGACAGTGGCGTGAAAATGGCGGTGTAAAATGGCAGGACGTAGATCGACGTTGACAAATGCCGACTCCCTGTCGGGATCAGGAAACACCGATCCTCTGAGGGAACTGTTCGAAGCATGCAAAACCGGGGACCTCGCGAGGGTAAAGGCGTTGGTTACACCGAAGACGGTCAATGCTCGAGACACTGCCGGACGCAAGTCCACCCCCCTGCATTTTGCAGCTGGTAAGCAGAATTTTCGCATCAGCTTCCCGCATTTCGCCTTACCGAGAATATTCAACGATCGACTCCGGATTCTCCGCGTCCCGTCACCTCCTCTGGAGGACGCAGACGTTCCGTTGTCACGTCGCGGACGTGAAACAATCGGGACACCGAGTTTTCAGTGTTGTCATTCGACGATTCGAACGATCTTCTTACGAGATTAAAGTACACTTTTAACGAATTCGAAACATGTTTCGTAATACGGAATTTTTTTCATCACTTTCGGGTCGTCGTTTAATGTTTTCAACGAACCAGGCATTATTGTTGAACGTGGTATCCCTCGTGGTATTTGAAAGTTCGTTGAGACAGTTGCTTCTCATTTTTCATATACAGGTTATGGTAGGAGAGATGTAGTAGAATTTCTGCTCTCCGCCGGGGCATCCATTCAGGCACGCGATGACGGGGGTTTACATCCCTTGCATAACGCATGCTCCTTCGGACATTCTGATGTTGTGAGACTTCTCTTGGAGGCAGGAGCCAATCCTAACACCAGAGACAATTGGAATTACACTCCTCTGCACGAGGCTGCTATCAAGGTAAGTCCTTATTTTGTTCGGCTGATTAGTTTCTTTACGAATCGCTAGTGATAGTCCTATTAAATTTCACATTTCGATCGATCCGATAGGGTAAAATAGATGTGTGTATTGCTTTGCTACAACACGGAGCAGATGCTAATATCAGGAATACAGAGGGGAAGACAGCGTTAGAACTGGCGGATCCTGCAACTAAACCAGTATTAACGGGAGAATATAAAAAAGATGAACTGTTGGAAGCGGCAAGATCAGGGAACGAAGAGCGTCTTTTGCAACTGTTAAATCCTTTGAATGTAAATTGCCATGCAAGCGATGGCAGAAGATCTACCCCATTGCATTTAGCTGCTGGATACAACAGATCTAGGGTGGTACAAATTTTATTGCAAAACGGTGCAGATGTACATGCAAAGGATAAAGGGTAAATGTCTTTAATTTTGATTTAATTCATACATATATATTACTTAAATTGATTAATTAATTTATTTTATTCCAATGAATCAAAATATATGCCATTTGAAATAACTAGTCCACGATAACGATGTTGCAGAGGGCTTGTTCCACTTCACAACGCGTGTTCGTACGGTCACTTTGAAGTGACAGAGGCACTCCTCAAACACGGTGCAGCGGTTAATGCCAGCGATTTATGGGCATTCACACCGCTACACGAAGCCGCTAGCAAATCCAGAGCCGAGGTGTGCTCGTTGCTATTAAGCGAGGGTGCCGATCCAACTCAACTGAACTGCCATAGTAAAAGCGCCATTGACGTAGCCCCAACATTGGAATTACAAGAAAGATTGGCATGTATGTTCCCCTTACCTCGACCTGTGTATTCTTCTAGAAAGGAAAAGCACACGAGACATGATTTTGTTAGATACACTTTAATTGTAGACGAATACAAGGGACACTGCCTCTTGGATGCCTGCAGGCAGGCAGATCTTACTAAGTTAAAAAAGTACCTGTCCCAAGAAGTTGTAAACTTTAAACACCCATACACTGGGGATACACCACTGCACTGTGCCGTTGCATCTCCTTATCCCAAGAGAAAACAAGTAATAGAATCTTTGATTAGGAAAAATGCTGCCTTAAATGAGAAAAATAAAGACTTTCTTACACCTCTCCATGTTGCCACTGATCATTCTCACTATGATGCAATGGATGTGCTACTTAGACATAATGCAAAAGTCAATGCTTTAGATGGATTAGGGCAAACTGCACTACACAGGTACCGTGAATATTGTCTAGAACGTTTAAAGTTCTTTTTCTCCTTGTTTTTGTTATTTTACGAAGAAAGATTTGTTTGATTTCTTTACTTAAAGAAAATATTATTATATAAACAGGTGTGTTAGAGAAGACAATGTGCAAGCTTGCAGAATATTGTTATCTTACAATGTTGATCCATCTATAGTATCGCTTCAGGGCTATACTGCAGCACAAGTAGCTGCAGAAAATGTCCTTAAAATATTACAAGGTTCGAAACTAATTCACTTCAAATACAAGATATCTTTTCAACCGAAGAATGTTTCTGTTCTCATTTTTGTTTTACAGATCCACCGAGCGGAACAGACGATGCGGAAGCGCAACTGTTGGAAGCCAGTAAATCCGGCGACTTGGCGGCGGTAGAAAGAATACTACGGACTAATCCATTAGCTGTTAATTGCCGCGACTTGGATGGTCGGCACTCGACGCCGCTGCACTTCGCAGCGGGGTTTAATAGAGTGCCTGTAGTCGAATACTTATTGGCACATGGAGCAGATGTACACGCCAAAGACAAAGGGTTAGTTAGTTTATTATACGATTTATTAATTGTTCAAATTAGTTTGAATAATTGCATTTTTTCGGAAGTCACAATCGGATTTTCCCCTTAATATGTAACGTCTAAAGAAAATGTTCTCATTTTATTTATTCAGTGGACTTGTTCCCTTACACAATGCCTGCTCTTATGGTCATTACGAAGTAACGGAATTGTTAGTAAAACACGGAGCATCGGTAAACGTTGCGGATCTATGGAAATTTACTCCTCTACACGAGGCTGCTGCTAAAGGGAAATACGAAATAGTTCGTTTACTATTAAGACACGGCGCGGATGCCACCAAAAAGAACAGAGACGGAGCAACGCCTTTGGATTTAGTAAGGGACGGCGATCAGGACGTAGCCGATTTGTTACGAGGGAATAGCGCACTTTTGGATGCGGCAAAAAAAGGAAATTTAGCGAGAGTGCAACGATTAGTTACGCAAGACAATATTAATTGTAGGGACGCGCAAGGTCGTAATAGCACTCCGCTACACTTAGCTGGTAAGTTACACCTGTTATTATTCATTTTTCCTCCGCCTGCCTTTTCCTACCGCGCATTTGCACAATTTAATCTGCTGACAATTTTAATACAGCGGGATACAATAATTTGGAAGTGGCCGAGTTTTTGCTTGAACGCGGAGCGGACGTGAATGCTCAGGATAAAGGAGGATTGATACCTTTGCACAATGCTTCGAGTTATGGCCATTTAGATATCGCTGCGTTACTCATTAAGTATAATACCGTAGTGAATGCTACTGACAAATGGGGCTTCACACCGCTTCACGAGGCAGCACAGAAAGGCAGGACGCAGCTGTGCGCGCTTTTATTGGCACACGGCGCGGACCCTTTCTCGAAAAATCAAGAAGGACAGACACCTTTGGATCTTGCTAGCGCTGATGATGTAAGATGCTTGTTGCAAGACGCTATGGCTTCACAACAAGTAGTACCATCGATACCGTCTAATAACAATGGCGTCGGAGTTGCCATTAACTTAAGTAACAACGGTAATAATACTATTAACAGCAGGCCACCAAGTATTGTTGCGGGTAAATGTATTTTATTTAAGATACATGTTACGATATATACACAGAGTATTCCAAAGGTTTGCATCTATATTTTATAGCCAAAAGTATGATTAATTATCGAAAAAAATAGTATCGATTAAGCGAATGAATTGGATCTTTACCATAGATTTATTCGCACATCTAATTTTATACGAAAAGAATGCCCACACTGTCGTCAAGGATATTGTCAACGTTTACACGGAAACTTTTGGTAGACTCTGTTACATACTTATATATTTTTGTTCATCGTTGAAATTTACACAGTTCCAGTTACGCCACCACCACCACTTACCCAAGAAACCGTAATCATGCCCTCCGGCACAGCCATGACATTATGCGTACCGCTCGCGAGACCGTCGTCTTGTTTAAGCCCGATGCCGCCATCCGAGACATGCTCCGAAAGGGATTCCAAAGATTCGAAAGACAGTTTAAATATCACTACCGTAGCCGGCTTTCTTCAGAGTCTTGGTTTAGAACATCTGTTAGAATTGTTCGAACGCGAACAGATCACGTTAGACATATTGGCGGAGATGGGACACGAGGATCTTAAACAAGTCGGTGTGTCCGCGTACGGTTACAGACATAAATTAATCAAAGGCATGGAGAAACTTTTAAATACGACTGCCGGTACTCCGTGGCAGCCAACCATCACACCTGGAACATTATTGGTAGATTTGTTAGCGGAGGATAAAGAATTCCTAGCCGTCGAAGAAGAAATGCAAAGCACCATTAGACAGCACAGAGACAATGGCCATTCTGGTGGTATATTTTCCCGATATAATATAGTTAGGGTACGTTCGTAATGCGTTGTTGTATAAAACAGCTGCACTGGCTAGGGGTGCCGATTTATTTTGTCCTCTTTCTGTAATAAGTCTTTTACTAATATTATCATGTAATTTTCTTTCCAAAAATAGATACAGAAAGTTCAAAATCGTAAATTGTGGGAACGTTACGCGCATAGAAGACAGGAAGTTGCAGAAGAAGTTGGTGCGGCAGCGCCTTCGTCTCCGAGTACTGGATCTAGGACTACTCCCGGATCAAGCTTGCCACAAGCAAATGAGCGAATGTTGTTTCATGGTAGTCCGTTTATTAATGCTATTGTTCAGAAAGGTTTCGATGAACGACACGCGTACATTGGCGGAATGTTCGGCGCTGGAATTTATTTTGCCGAGCATAGTAGCAAAAGCAATCAATACGTGTATGGAATATGCGGGGGTACTGGTTGTCCCGCTCATAAGGATCGAAGTTGTTATATCTGTCACAGGTCAGTATACGATAAGGTTTCAACAAGATGTTTCATTACTTTCGTTTCCTGATTAATATATTTCTGATTTTTAGACACTTACTACTTTGTCGTGTCACACTGGGAAAATCGTTCTTGCAATTTTCCGCGATGAAGATGGCTCACGCGCCACCGGGACACCATAGTGTAATGGGTAGACCATCTCAAGGTGGTTTGGCTTTTCCAGAGTATGTCGTCTACAGGGGCGAACAAGCATATCCAGAATATCTTATCACGTACCAAATCGCAAGACCTCAGCAGGAGAGCGGAGGAAATGAAAGTGTTGAAGAACGGTGATCGGAAGAGTCTAGCCCAACGGCAAGATTGCGAAGTCTTTGTTGTTGCCAGAGACCACGAACGTGTAACACCCTGTCTTGAATCTGGTTGAAATAACTCGTGAAACAACTTCATTTTGGAGTCAAATCTTCCATTTTTTTATCTCCTTTAGCTGAAATAGGGAAGAATAAATCTATGATACAGTGATAGGTGAATTTTATGACATACGTATATACATATATACATATATGTATGTATGTTTGTATGTCGGATTTGTTTGTTCAAGGTTGAAAAAAAAGAAGACAATGAATAGGACATTTAATTTTTAGCATTTATTTTGTGATAATATACTGGTCTGGTTTGACCACGCAATCGTATACATGCCTGATTATTGATGTATATTGACTACAGTGTATATATATATATCAATATGAATTAGAATATATCAGAGACCAGCATGATTTTTTATGTAAATCTACGTGTCGAACATACGTTTATCTTTACATTCATATATAAAAGGTAATATTTTAATTATCACATCTGAGTGGCAGTAAATCATGGCGTGATGTGAAATAACATAAAAAAAATTATATAAATTTGACGGGTAGGGTGGGGGGGGGGGGGGAGATATAGTATTTCTACGTCTACGTCAATTTTGAAGTAAACAATTGTGCTGGTTAAAGCAGTTTCTTCAATTACGTGCGTTATAGGTAAAGTCCGTTAGCGAATATTTAATTTGTAAATAACTAGAAATACGTCGTAAGTCTTCGTAAAATGCAATCACGAGCACAATTCGCAGAATTGAATCGATTTATTATCGAAGAAGTTACGAAGAGCTGTATCTTCCTAATATATCAAATGTTAACAATCATAGTGATATATTTGAAGCAAGACACATCTTGAATAATTCATGTTTTTCAGCTAATGGTTGAAGAAAAAACTCGCCAATTTTTGCATTTTTTTACGTTTCTGTATTATATTGGCTCTAAAGTGTATACACAACAACAACTTGTAACAACGTGAAATCATAGCGCAGCTCAAATTCTTTTATTTTTTAATTGTACATCCGTTCTGTCTGTCTGTTTGTGTATTTGTGTGTGTGTGTGTGTGTGTGCGCGCGTGTGTGTACGTAACTCTTAGCCTCTTAATATAGATAATTTAATTCAATCAAATCAAAGATGACTCCGTTCACGGTAGATTAATTGAAATAATTAATACAACGAATGGTATTATATTTAGTATTCGTATTGTTCGCACACAGAAATCTCCATTTCATCGTATAAAATCGAAATTCAAACTTTCACTTTAAAAACTAGACTTTGGACTTTACCTTTAACATGTAAATACGTATGCGAGTATTTTATATGTTCGGTTGATATTTCGGACATAGAATAAATTCATTCTTATTGTCGACATTATCAACAGGGTTCCTATAAACTCGTAATAATTTCGAATACTGTACATAAATATACATTTTATTGTACGTACATTTATTTGTTTTCAACGAAACAACACCGATTACGTTCAGTTATCGTATTTTATTACTATTCGATACATAAGTTTGGACTTTTTTTCTCAGGTGATAAATAAAGCGTGTGTAACACTTTTTCATTCAGTTTTTATCGCAGCATGTATGTTTTCAATCCGTTAAAGTATACAACGAAGCCACTCTTTTCTTGTACATTTAGTACAGTATAAACGTTAAAATTATATGCAAAAGCCGAGATTACATATTTTAATATCAGTCGTACGAATTAATCGATTCATTATGTCTTGTATATTTTATTATATCGCAGAGAAAATATCAATTGCTGGATAAACAAACGTCATATAAATACAAAGCTGTTCTTATTATTGAAATCGCTGTAGAGTGATCTCTTTGAATAATACGAATGATCTTGTTTCGATTAATTCGTTGAGCAATGAAAAAGATATGAAAAAAAAACGAAATGCGAAGTTGTAATTGTATGAGTGTCAAGTACAAGAAAACAGATGTTTTCACGGACACACTCTTAATTATTTAGGTGATGGTTTTATTTATGGGTGTATATATATCGAATATGTGTTCGTTAAATAAGTGCTCAAGAAACTAATGCAACAAATAAACATTTGTTAATTCTGCGCTCGTACGTACACACATACACATACACACACACATGCACGAAGATACGAAGTAACTGAGTATTGTAAACTAACATACATACAAAAATTCTGTCCTTATACTGTATTTCGACAGTCGACGAGCGTATTCGATTACTATGCTTTGACTGTAAGAAGATAGACTGATTCTAAGAAAGAAAAATCGATTTACTGTTACGTCCGATTTTACACGTTCTTTTTTTCGTTTCTTTGCCTTGCGATCGATTTCACAATTTGAAAAAAATATATATTTACGTCTCAATAAAAACGTAGACGATAAAAATATGCGAGCGAAAGGAATTAATAGTGAAATTAGTAAATTGAACAAATGTTTTTCCTTTGGGTAATAATTACATTCTATGTCGCATTCTCAGATATATCAAGTTTTCATTTGTAATCTGTTGCCCATTGTAATAACAGACTTAACGGAGCAAGCTAGAGTATAATAGAAACTTTTACATTGAAGAAATGAGACAGAGTGTCGTATTACCAAGGAACCTCATTTATACCTGCATTTATCTATGTTTCAGACAATGATGAAGGAGCAAACAAGTCTATTTTATTCCTCTACTGTATAGTCTGAATAATTCATACGCATCCCTTAACAAATTATGACACATCGGCAATATTACCTGCAACCGGAGAATAAGGTAGTATATGGTTTTCTCATTTTTATTAATACAACCAATTTTTAAGTTCCCCGCTCGTTTGTAACAAATACTATAAACTACATATCCCTGATACGTTTCATAGAATATTTAAACAAACGTTGCCGGTTTATTTTTTGAATTTATAATTTTTAAACGTGTAATTCTAGTTATGCAAAAAAGATGTCTTATACAAAGACTCAACCATGGCTAGTAAACAATTATCCAGTTCTACTTTATACAACAGAGAAACTTGGAACTAAATAGAACGTGTAATCTTACGGCAATCTGTCAATATGTATATAACATTTTTAATCTAAGATTTTTTAATTCAAAATATAAGCGTAAACATGTTATGTTGTAAATCTTTTTTTAGCAATGCAAATACCCGGGCAGATTGCAAATTCAAATTTAAACATGGCGTATCGTACACTATGTCGTCTTTAAACAAAAGACAACAAATTATGATAATATAATGTATGAAATTATCTGTTATTTTGTCGTGTCTTACGATGTCTCGTTTTACGATCGGTTTCGAAAAATTAGTTTCAACAAACTAGTCCTACTGACACATAAAATGAACCGATCACTAAACTGTATTTGTCGATACCGATAACCCCAAATTTTATTTTTAGGAAACGCATGGATGGGATTTAAGAAAAGTTCAGGTAAAAACCGGTATTGCCCAGCGATTGCTGAGATTGCTGTCCTGCTCTTTCCATCGTTACCATTAACTTCTGGCCTACGAGGCGATTCTGTCGCCTAGCGTAGTGTAGAATGCGAGCACGTGGACTAGCAACCGTCTGATTCGTAGATCCGGTGAAATCACGTGAAACGCACGAGGTTGAATCTGCGCATGCGTGGTAGGAGAATGCCGGCTTGTTGGCGACGTGCTACGAGATGACACTCACGCCGGTGCTTTTAGATGCAGTCGAAACGAGTAGGAGGTCAGTTCGCGTGACTCGCGACAGCGACCGATGACAGAGGTATACACTCGATATCCTCTTACGTTCAATACTAAACTCCACGGACGTAAATCCGTAAGTCGCATAATAACCAACAAAAGGAAAAATGAACAAGCATTCGTGACATTTAAGAGATCGGCACGAGCCATGCATCTCGCCGTTTTCGTCGCGTGAGAAACCGTCCGTCCGTTTTGTCGTTCGAACGTCGGTAATTTATACGCTATTTGTTCGTTTCAATTTTGTTCGTCGGTTCATTTGTTCGCGATCGGTTTCTCGTATTCGCGGTCGAAGGGATCAAACGCTTAGCATATATCAAGATCATCTACCAGCGTATTGCGATGTGTTCATATCATCTGTCTTAAGAAGATACCTCGAAAGTCATCTTTTATCGCATTATTAAACCTTTAAATCTTTTCGTTACCGGCGAAGACTAAAACGTAAGAAGACGAAGAATACAGAAGACTGTGCGCATTCCAGCAAAAACGAAGAAGACGTGAGTGCATAAAGCTCGACACGAATCATCCCTGGGCAAAGAGAATTTATTCCATCAGTGTTGTCCCACTCTCTAGTGGTGCGGTTGCTCAGGTCCAAAAAATACGTGAGTACTTTTATTTAGTTTTACGTTATCCCCTGCGATAATGTTACATTCATAACCTTTTAATAACATTAAATTGCATAGTATCATTTGTTAATCTTAACTTGAAAAATGCACAAAGCGTTAAGTTCTATCTCAGTTTCATCTGCAAAAGCGTGCGCAATACATTGTTACGCATTACGGTCACTGCCATGCAAGAACGAAAACATTCGACTGGCGCATTCGCGACAATTTCTTATGTAACCTAAGCTCATGGTGTTATACAATTGGTTGCAGAACTATAGAGTTATAACTTGTAGATAAAGTGGAATTGTTATAGCATCCCTTGTCATTAATAGTATCATCGTTTGTGAGAACGAGACTGATGTGTTTACAAACAAAGTGAAAGATAGCATTTGCAGCGAATGTCACTTTGAAAAAAGCTTATCTCGAGTAGCCTTATTATGCCGACAGTATTACGCGACCATCGCTCTAAATTTATCCATTTGCCAGAAACAATATGCGAAATGCACGCACGCGTACAAGTACACGCTGCTTGGCGAAACACGTGCATGAGATAATCGGCTTGAAAAATGACGAGATTATATTTGTATATGCGGGAGTAAACGAAAGTTCTAGAAAGCTTAGCGTAACTGTATTTGCGTTTCGGAGAAATTGCTTTTATCGTGATACAAAGGAGGAAAACTGACACTGCCGATTATCGGTTGTGGCAGGGAAGAAAATTATTAGCAACGTTTATTGTTTAATCTTCGACGCGCCACAGGGGCCGATTAGCTGGTTCCTGACCTCCCGACAACGGAAATAATAAATAAATATTGCTTGTGATTTATGTCATGCTTTTCATTTTTTTATTTATCGGTGCATTTTGCAAGTGATTACTTCGAATATTTTTACCAAATACAGAGCGCAATTTGACTAACGTAACGTCGTTGTCTAAGCTTAAATAGCATTGCCAACTTCAAACTTTTTACATGTTCTATTTTTATTGTATTATAATACATTTATAACATTGAATGAATCTACTAAAAAATCTTCAAATAATTGTAATGTATAAAGTAACGTTAGTGCTGTGTCGCAAAGATCGCGTTCAAAGCTTGTTAGCCGATTTTTTCTCGTAACCGGCTTGACTGCTCTTTTAAAATGTACTTGTTTTTTTACGCGCGCGTGCCCGCGTGCCTGGTGCCCCCGCACCAAGTGTATACTTGCGTTTTTTTAGTTATTCGCCTCTCGTTGGACGCCTACATGAGAACAGTTGTACGAACATAAGACGAATTGTTTACACGTGTTATTCCCATGCGTGTACTGTGACACCGTGCACTTCCGGGGAAAGTGCAGAGAAAACGCAATCTGCACCGACTTCACGAATGCATTATGCGCACACCCTACGGGCATTTTCGGAAGTTTGTCGACAGTAATCATCATAATCTGTTTCAACGTTAGCTTAAAGTTCAGTAAACGCCGCAATTTAATAAATCAATATTTAGGTTGTATCTATTAATCAGTTAGTATTTTTTGTATCAGACGTAACCCTTTTGAGGAACAAGTATTTGATTCAAATTGTAAGCATACTTCCGACAATGAAGATATGCGTAGGTACGGTCGATAAATATGAAGGAAATTGCATGCAACGCAAGGTGGTTGTACTATAAAGTTTGTCGCCCTTCCATAACTTACGTAATCTTTACTCGTTTTAAGAATATGATTGTTTGGTTTTAGGCATTAGTGACACTAACATGTGATCACAAATGTTACTGCATCATAGCTTGAATTCACGTATTTTCTGTTCTGTAACCACTCATTTAAGCGACGTTCCCAAGTGAGGTAGATCAGTGCCATTTCATAAACTTGGTGCTTTTAATTATTACATATCTAGTAATGTATCTTAATTGTTACAGAAGCAATTGTTCCACTAAGAATTCGCCATCGAATTGAATAGTTTGGAAGGAAACATATATTATGATATATGTACAAGATACGTATGCGTTACATTACATGACTTCTGCAGTACTGTACATTGGTGTATCAACCTCTCACGTTTTATTGCTCCACATATAAATCAGGGAGAGTCAAGAGGCTATCATCACCCATGTGAGAGTCTCAATGTTTCTTGAAATAATTATATTCTAAGCACACCGCGCACGTTTATCAGCGTGTAAATTTAGAATTACAATGTATCGCGCGTAAGTTTAATCGGAGTCCGGCTGTGATACTTTAACCATTGCGTCGTTTCGCCTTTACTAATCAGTAAAGATCACCTGATTAACTAGCGCCATATTTTGCAAAAATTATCACGCATCTGAAAGATAACTTTTTCGATATTTTAAATGCGACATTGATACTTTGAAGTAGGTACACAATTGAGGAATTCAGATTCAAGATTGATTTTTTGGTTATTATGCTTTCGATCTCGAATGGCAAGTTCATCAATCAAATAATATTTTCGACCGCAAGGCAAAATAACATTATGAAATTCGAAATTTGTTTTTCTTTAGCTTTCCCTGTAGATAACGTGTACTTAACGGCAGCGCACACATGGACGTCGATGCCATTCAGTTCTCTATGCGGTTATTTCCTTTTTTATCGACATAGAATGGAATCTCGTACGATCTATGCGCGCGTCCCTTTTAATAGTTTTGGCGATTAAACTTTGTTCGGTAAGATTCCACACTCGAGGGTGTACAGTCGGCAAGGATATATGTCGGTTATCGGGCTGCTTCGAACCAGAAACACGACGCGATAACGGGTTAAGGACCGACCACAGCGGCGCCTTCAATCACTGAAAATATACCCCGATCCCTGGCAACTTGTACGATCTCTGCCAATAGCCAGTAACGGGCCAGTGGCACCAATCCGATCATCCGATAAGATTTTTAGAAATATATATTCCTCAGGCACGTGTTCGTGGCCTGTCCGGTCAGTAGGCGCTCACGTGATGAAGTGTGAAAGTTTTATAGGCTTTTCGATTATTCCAGTTGGTTGGTTTTTAGATTGTCGCATAGAACTTGTAGTTTGTTTCTTATTTTAGCATAAAGTACATTTCATGTTTCTTTTTTACAATTGTTTATGTAGATATATATATATAGTTCATGATATTATGATTTTTAGTTCATGGTATTTAATGAACCGAATCATTAAATTCGAATTCTAATTTCTTTTATTCGATTTTTGTAAGTGGTAATATTTTTGGTCGTTTCTTGTCTACCGTCTCTCTCGACTACCGTCCCGTTTTTAACGTACAATCAAATAAGGATTTATCATTCCTTTGTCTTAATAAAAAGTCGCTCAAAGATGAGCAAGATTATCACATATTTCCCAAGGTTGTACCTTAATGACACACAAGCAGTACTTACCATAGAAGCTCGCTTGCTATAAAAAGAAGATATTCAAATTTAGCCAACCGGTTTCTCTACTGTTCTGTGTATACGATCCTCGATTCTCTTTTCTTCCTTTCTTGTATTACGTGTTTGCAAAAGTAAACTCACTCTTCTCTTCGATCGAATGTTTACATTTCGCAAAAGCAAACAACGTTACTATATTTCTATTGAAGAAAAAAAGATATTTCCTGTTAATTTATGAAATTCTTTTGTAGGATGAAAATGTCATCGATAAGAAGTTCAGCAAAATTATAACGGAGGTCGCCAAATTGATTTCAAGTATATGCCAATAAAAATAGATAAGTCAAGAGTCGAACTTAATTTGCTATGGTAATATATCGCATAATCGATTACAGTAATATTTTTATCCTGACAAATTTTACGAAATTTTTGTCGTACATGGATGAGTCAAGGACTCGTACATTTCCCAGCTTTATCGGATTAGTTGTAGTCTAATTCCACACGTGATTCCTAATAACCCGTGACCTCGTCTTATCATTCCGATTGATAGTAATTAACAACAATAGGAGTGAATTTCATTATAATTGAAACAATCGTATGTGATACGTTACGTTTTTTGCTTGCTAGATAACGCCTGCAATCACTGTTGATGGGGATTAAAAATAGTATTTTATCAATAATAATTACATACTTGGAAATGTGAATGCCGAATGATATACAACGAATCTTCATTTCAAAGCTAAAATTATATATAAATTTATTAATAGCAAGTATTTTCATTTTGAATGAGAGAAGCGCGGTTATAAGGTTGCGCATACGCGATGACTACCAGGGCAACATTTATATAAATTGAACATGCACCGACTACACACGTCGTGAACCTTTCGAACGCCGTAGGATTAAATACAGCACTAAACAAACATGACAGCTGCAAGAAAAAGTCAAACGTAGATCAGGTTACCTTTCAATCTACCAGACAGTTATTTTAAGCAATCGTCAACCGATGACTAGACAGCACAAGCCTAGCATCGTCTGCACACACACGTGTGCATCTAGCGGCTAGATCTCACGCGGTTTTACGGGCCGTTTAAGTCCCCAGTGTTATTTGCCTTGCCTTCACAGGTCAATAAACTAACATCGAAGAGTTAATAGAACCCCTGCATTCCGTTCGTTTCCTCGAAAAACTCCTTGGGCAGAGCTTACTCAAGTTGGTCTTTCGATTTCCGACAGCAGGGAATCGCGGTGCACTTGTGTGCCTTAGAAGTCAGACAATTGGATCGTTTCCAAGGGCGTTACTTAGTGTACGTAGCGTTTTGAAGATGCGCCACGCTAATTTTAATCGTGGTATCGCTCGAAATAGCATCAAGACTGCGTAATTTTCCTTCTCGAGTCACGAAACATGAACATGCTTTAACCATGACGAAACCATCTGCCTGAACTTGTTAGCTTTTGACCTTTTTAGTAACATTTGATTAGTCACGCCGAATTAAATACCAATTATATGTACGTAAATCATTCAACGAGCACGAGTTTATAATTCGGGAGACTTTATCAGCAGTATAAAAAGAGGAGAAAGCGGGAAGAGGACAAGAGATACATAGGCAATAGCCAAATTGAAAGATCGTCTGATGTAGGTTAAGAGAAATGGTTCAACGTTATCGTTTGGTAAGCGTCGTGTCTCGTTCGACGTGATTCACGATAGCTTATTGTTATAAAATTGTATCGATGACAAATTGCAAAGCACATTGCATTGTCTCGAGTGTGACTGACTATTATCTAACTGCAGACATGTTTTTTATCGACTGTTTGATCGGTAAGAATAGACGACTATTTCATCATCAATTCTGTATACAAACCGGCTTTTTACATGCGTTTTTGTCTCGTACGATATTTCGCCATTTTTAAATGGCCATAAAAGTTATTTTACTCAATCGTTACATCATTCTGCGAACTTCTCACCCAACACTTTTTTAATACCGATGATTAGACTTTACATATTACAAATACTGACCTCGATAGATCGATAATCGCACAACACGAGGTTTTATACATCCCGTCATATTATTTTTTACGGTTTTCTTGTTTAGACTAGTCGGAAAGAATTATGTAAAAATTTCGTAAAAGCATTTGCTTTATATGCCCGTTAATCCATTTCGAGAACAGTAAGTTAAGAGGATAAAGATTCTTAGTCAAAACATTGATATCGACTATTCCGACGGCAAGCATGTCAAGTTACGCAAAATGAAAGAGTAGAAAACATTCGTTAAGATTATTTTCCACACAGGTATGATCAAATTTAAGTTGAACATTTGAGTTCGATATTCATAAAAAAATTCGGGAGTCTCGATAACTTAATACATCGTTGTCGAAATTGTAAGAAATACTTCAGACATTCAGAGAAACATTTAGATTACAATGATGTATGAACTTGCAAGTTTTGTATAGCTTCATAATTCAACAAGTTTCTGTTTGCTTGGAAAATTTCATATCAATAAAGATTTCAACATATTGAGAGCATAGATCAGAAGATGTCTGCTAGAAGTTTTCCATGTAACATTACCCTAACTTTACTAAAAATTGAATTGTTTATAAATACATATTATGCATACTGTTGACTTTCTTTAATGCATAATCGGTCAAACTTTTTCTGAAATCAATCTGTTATCGAGTGAACAACAATTATTGCGCAAAGGTTTATTGAAGTTCAATGATCAATGATAACTGGAAAATTTCATTCAGGGATATTTTGTTGTTCATAAGTTCAGAAGTTAACAAGACAAGTGTTTATCGATAAAAATAAGACATGTGTAAAATTCAACGAAACGCGAACAATGCAGCTCGACAGGCACGGTGGCGCCGTAAGTCGAAAGTATCACCTCATATTATGCAGTAAATGAGATAACTGCGTGTCACATTTATATACTTGTATTTTTTTCTTGAAACTTCTGTTTTCAGACTACAGTTGACCCTGTCGCCTCGTTCGCGTAATGATAATACTTCAGATGTTCGCTTTAACCTCGACCTTATATTCTGAATAACCTCGTAGACAATATTATGCGCAATGCTGTATTTCATCTTGATAGTTTCTATACTTTCATAAAATTAATGATTTAACCTTGACATACAATAATCTGAAGGACAACAGATTAGTAATTTTTCAAAGCAGTATTATGAGAACTTACATTCGTTGTCGAAAGCGTGTTGATTTTTCTTTAGAAAAGCGATAATCAATTGCTAAAATCGAATCGATAGAGAAGGGATACTGAACAGAATTACATATAATAGACATGGAGCGATATGTTTTATATAGTTGAAACTCAAAGCAAGCAATTCGTCGTGATACTGCTGTAGCTCTTCTTGACCGTACACGCGTGCCTGTTTGGTTCCGGTCTGGTATATGCGTGTCGAGTTTGGTTCACGAGCAAGTCTCAAGGAACGAGAGACGACTATTACCGCATTTAAAAGTCGTAATTCCACTCCTGGAGTAATATGACCACCACCCGTACCTACTTTGATTCGTAAAACACTTCACTGTGCTGGTATTGTATAAATTTTTATTCTGTACTATTCTTTTAAACGCAAATACAATTAAAGTAATACATACATATTGACATGTATATATAGTCAACGCGTTGAGTCAGAGTTCTGTAAGACAAGATAAAATTGTATTAGGGTGGGTACATCAGTCTCTTCCCCACAGGTTCTCCTACATAGTATGTGCAAACATTTGTCTAAGAGTGAAAATTTTAAGTTTGCAGTGGTTGCTCAGTGTGATTCACGTGATTCAGTGACGTAGTCTCGTAATGTTGTTGACGAAATGTTTGGCAGTGATCTGCGCACGTTCCTCGCTATTTTAAAGGTTTGGCGTTTAGGTCATTCACGCAATACGAATTCCAGTTTCAGCAGAGTAGTTGATAAAAGCTCTTTGTCACGAAACTGGGTCCTGTCGACCCATTTGTGACCGAAAAACCTTTCGATGAACGAATACTACGAATTTCAATTTTCGAGTAATGTTTAAAGTAGAAGATAATAACTTACCTAGTTATGGAAGTAACGTTGCATTAGTACAACATTTCATTTACAACTCTGAAATAAAAAAAATATTGTAATAATGTAGTGAAATCTTCTTTCTTTTTTTCAGTTCTAAATGTGTTCCATAGCGATGCCAGCCGAGCTGCTTCTGGGGCATAGCCCTCCAGTGTACAGTTCGTTATTGTACCCTTGTAGTCCCCTAGTGGTAACGGCACCGACGATTACCAGTAGATCAGTGCCACCCAGGATAAGGCCATGCCTGTCATCTGGTTCCTTGGCTATAGACAGCATACGAAACAACAACGATGGTGGCAACAACAAGCAGAAAAAAAGGGTGGTCTTTGCTGACGATCGTGGACGTCCTCTTACTCAGGTATGCAGTACCCTGTCCCATTTAATTGTGAAAGGAAACAAAATTACTCCGCCTACAAAGCAGGCTTTATCCGATTTGTTGCCTGTACTTGGACTTTCCAATAATATACCTTATGACCTGCTATTCTGTACTGTTGCTATTCATATATTTACAGCGATATTAGTTTGAAATTCTGTTTGATAAACTTATTCACGCGCATGTGGTTCTATCTTTACGTTCATTAGGTCCGTGTAATGTCGGAGCCCAGTAACGTGCCACCTTTATGGAGCACGGCTTACCTCGCTGGATTAACTGGACGTCTCTTAAATGCAAAAATCGAGAACGACGAACCCACGGACCTGATGTCACCCTGGCAAGTGACATTTCCCCAGCCGGCGAGCGATTATCTCACGTTTCGCCGGAAACTGGATCAGGAGAACGTCAGCTTAGAAAACGTGATAGTGAAAGAGTCGGAACAGTGTCTAGCGGGAACAGTCAAGGTGCGTAATCTGGCGTACGACAAGGAAGTCATAGTCAGAGCGAGCACTGACTCTTGGAAGACCCACGAGGATGTCCACTGCACCTACGTCGAACAACCTGGTGCTCCAGTACTAATATTGTACGACACCTTCCGCTTTCGATTAACTTTACCGGTGAAGTCTAATGTTATCGAGTTCTGTGTACGATATCGTACCGATGGGAAGGAATACTGGGACAACAACGATGGGAAAAACTTTATTGTTCGCAAAAAATTAGAGGTATACATGGAAAAGATATTTAATTTAGTTTTTAACCCTTTTTTTTATTGGAAAAGTACAAATTCTTCGTTTCTTATATTACACTTAATGTATCAAACCTAATGATCATATCCAATCCTTTTCCAGCGCAGCTGACGAATAACTTCCACCATAGCCATCCAATCGCTTTACGTTAACTCCATTTCATACTGTAACTCCTAAATCCGTAGTAACTTAATATAACGTCTAACAGACTTATCCGTGTTACAGCTACGTGCACCGGCTAAACGATACGATATTATGACGACAACGTGCGACGGATTCACGAACAACAGTGTTCGAGATAGCATACCACGTATGACGGACGCGACCAGGGCGAACGTGCGCACGTGGAGTGAATTCGCATCCTGGCAGCACCTTGCAAACGACGCCCCATACTGGTGAATCATCAGGATTACCTGGTCACAAACGATGTACGAAAGTCGTACGAATTCTTCCAGTCTACTTGATTTAACGATCACAAGACGCAGATCAGGCGGGACGAGGTGGTACATCGCACGCGTCATACGCGGCACACAAAACGATCGTACAGGACAGGTGTGCGCATCCGTGCACGGGAGCACACACTGCACACGGACGCCGGGAATAGGGGAACGGAGAAGGAAATATTGACGAAAGAAGAGAGGCGATGGATTACGATTTAAGAATTCAAATTATGGAGGCATACGTTTGCACAGAAGAGTGAAAGAGAAAGACGTGAACGGAGGTCGATAACGCGGATAGGCGAAAAATGGAGAAAGAAGAGGCACTAGTCGCGTTACATTTATGGTAAGTTCGAGGTTGAAATTACTATATACAGACCTCCTTGTAACACGACAATCTTACAACAAATCTTTACGGTATATAATGCATAACATGTTAGTATATTTTAATACCTAACAATTACATTACATAGGGATTGGTTATGTATACGGGTATAAGTGGTTCTGAACTGGCTGCAACGATCTTTTCATACTTTATTAATCTGTACTCAATTACGAGAGACAAATTTTTTATTGAAACAAATCTCTCTCAGTAGGTAAGAAAAGTCAGAGATAGCCAATCCCAGAGTCTTAAAATACCATGCTCCCGTGCGATAACCGAACGTATAAGCGATTTATTACATAGTATCTGCTGATAAAATGGAACTTTTTTGATGTGTTGAAAGAACGCGCTGTATATTGGCACACATATTTTTAGAGAATCGTCCTTGCCTGCAATACAAAAGAGAATCAAGTGGAAGGAGAAGAAACGCGGTATATGTAACGTCGCCAACGTTGTAATCAACACAATTTTATGATTCGACACGCGGACAGCATGGCAGAGGTACTTTCTACCTCCGAAATCGCCTTGAAAATTTGCGACGAATTAGCATACCACGACTTGGATCTTTTCTCCGCGTCCTCGTGCTTACGGCATGCACACGCTTAAACTTTCTCTCTATAAATAACAATCTGGCATAGTGCTACGATAACAGCCGCCGACCAGCTAGTCGCCTGACTTTAATCGTCTTAACTAAAGGTTGTTACCACGTTGTGACAAGCTACATTCGTTTCTTCGCGTCTTCATTCCTTTTTCTATCCATTTCGCTCGCATAGCCGGTTTTGCCACATGCAGTCAATCCAGATTTATGCAGGGTGGTCCACAAATCGAATCAAAGAAATTGCCTTCGCGGCTTTAATGTTTTGAATAAAAAAAATAGAGGGTATTTATAAATTTGAGTCACATCCCTATTATGTACGTCAACATATTTTTAATCATATTTGAATTTCCCTCTAGTTATTTTATAGTGCATCGATTTTAGTTTCCATTTAGATAATTGTGAGAGCCGTTTTACGTTTTAAGTTGCATCGGTAGAGAACACTTGCCCCTCTGTTGAGTGCGAATGAACTTCTTTCGGGTCACGTGAATTCAATCGAAGATACTACTATCAAAGAATTTGTTTTAGTTAATACGTAGTAATTAATAAAATGATCGTGTTCTTTTCTTTCATCATAATTGAACGGTCAAATGTTAACTAATCATAATTCTTGTGTGTTTATAATTATCGCGAAAAGAATAACAAACTCTAAGAGTAAATCTGAAACGAAGCACATTTCTTACTTCATTGATAAATCAGGCTTTCTTTCAAATATTTATATCAAACGTTACATACTTCAACATTGCTGTAAAATTACTTGCGATTGTCTGTTTTACGTTTAGGTACACGTTCTAAATATTTCAGCCATGACCATAATTTAAGAGTGCCTTGAGCACTTTATAGATCCTGAACGATTTCATGGCCAAAAGAATAAATGGCCAAATCCTTGGCCTACTGCCAGCAGCCTGACAAATGCGAACGCATCGTACATACATATTAGCATAAAGTAGCTTGTACCCCGAAAACACTTCCCAGTTTCATATATGTAACATAGTCATTGACGAAATGGTAACGTTTGTTCAACCTCGTTGAGGACTCGCGAGAGGTATGCGAAATCTGAACCCTGTCTTCATATATTAACCTACTTCGAGATATGTGCACATATACATAGTTGAATCGACCTATATCATCGCTGTTACCTCTTAGATGATCACTCGAAAGCTACGACAGATGACGAACAACCGATAAATTCAAGGATCGTTACAGTTTCGCAAATAGAAATAGCCCAATGACATAAATGTACGTAAAAAATTCAGCTCAAGGTTCAGAAACAAAGACACATATTTCCTAAAATACAATCGAGCTTAAGCAGCGATGAATCAATTCTAAAAAAAAAAAAACTTCCTTTCAATCTATCAATGAGCGTTCCATTATCGTATCTTGTATGCTTCGAGGTGGTACATTTTTATCCATTTTTTTAGAGACCAAATTTAGATTATTTTATTTACCCAAATTTCTTGATGATTGTTAATTGTTTTCGTATATAGCAATATATATAAGTAAAGTAAAATTCATGTAGTTAAAGTTTTAAATGATCGTATTTCATGTACAATGTGAAGTGTTTTCTATGCAGGCGTGTATGCAGGTTGAGGCGTGGTTGAAAAGTGGTGGCACAGGATCATATATATCGCCTCACGTTGCGTTGTAGTCATGCCACACCACGCCTCTCGTAAGCTCTGTAAAAACTTTAAGACGTCTAGACGTGTGGGCTGACTGGATAATCTCGACTCCCTGCATCTCGGTAGAGGTGTTCGCATTGCGCTCATATTTTCGAAACTATGCATTTTTTTACATATAGTAACAAAAACTAGTTCTAGTATAACTACGTTATCAGTAGCAATCACTACCTATATACGTATATTCTTGTTATTAATTATTTGCTGCACACAAGGGACAAATAGTAACAGTTGCTTAGCATGTACCATCATGAATTTTTTCCTTATCAGTAAAAATGATTAGCACTGATAAGGCATATATAAGGATAGCGCCACTTAATTACGTCACTAACAGAAATGTCGACCTTTGCCACAGCAAAAATAAAATAGTAAACAATTCGGCAGATATTGGTCAAAACAAAATACATATAAATCATAAAGATTTATAATAACGATTTTAAAAGCAATCTAAGTTATATATATTAAGTGACCATGTTTATTTACGTACACAAATATGTATATATTTGCACTGAAAATGATATTTCTTATCGTGTTTATTCCATTAACAACACAAACAAAATTACGAATTATCCAAATAATAAATAATATCCAAACTTTTCGTCATTTCGTTTGTGAAACAATTCATTGTAAAGCGAACAGTCACTACAGTTCTGGTTTCTCTCGTTTCAGATTGCAACGTGCAGAACAGATACACAACCGAGTAATCATGTAAGAGAGACAGAAAGCAAGGATTTGCAACGCACTAAACATCAGGAATCAGGATATGATGAATGTTTCGTTCCAAAAAGTTTCTCCAGGCTCTTTACCAAACTTGGAGATCGCCATGCGTCTTCTTCTCGATCGTCGTCTTTCTCCTCCTCCTCTTCCTCTTTCCTGGAACTTGGTTGCCACCAGCCGAGAATGTCCGTCAAGATAAGTTTCCACCTTCGAGTTGACCAAATCTCGCTGGTCTCGTCTATTCCTCTTTTTCTCTCCTAACTCTGTCTCCTTCTTTATACGGAGTGGCTCAATAAGGATTACTTACTTGAATATCTTTGGAACCATTAAAGCTTAGTTATACTCTGAAAGAATTCGTCTCTTCTACAGTTCTATAGATATTTAAAGTAATTTTTCTGTTGGTTCACTCTCTGTGTGATCCTTTCTACTTTCTCTATCTATCTCTTTCTTTTTGTACACATACATACACAATTCTCTTGCTTTTTCTAATTCTTTTCGAACGTTGTACAAATTTACGCGAATTTCTTTAGTGAGACAGCTCTTATTCGGTTGAGTGGATCGTGAGTTTTGTAAATAAGTAATGCAAGGATAGGAAATGTCATAGTTCGAACAATAATTACTTTCAAGGAGTTAAATGCAAATACGAACGAATTATCATGGTCATAATTGCGCACTCTATCTTGAACAGTCGATGAAAATGTCAATGGTAGTAGCATACCACTTTTCCCGATCGTTTCTCTCTGTACCGTGAGACCATGCTGTTATTCTATGTGAAAGTTTAAACGTCGCGTGACACGTTCCGATCGTAACTCCTCGAGACGCAAGACTAGCTATGGACGTATAGCAATTTCCTCGAACACAAGTCCATAGTTAACCACTTCTAGATCGTTATCATGAACGTAATTATGAGAAAGAGAAAAAGAATTGTAACTTCTTTTCCAATTCGGAGAGTAATTTTTGATTAATTGTTTGACCGGTGCTAACTACTGTCTCTTTATCCATGCTTTCTTTAATTCAAACAATCCATAATAATTGTATAAAGAGGCCAAAGTTATGCGACCTTGTTCATATTAATCCCGTATTGGTTATTATTGTTTGATAAATTGGTATCAGTTACCATATACCTATAGAATACTCTCATCACGTGTCGCGTCTTCTGCCCGACAAATTACCTTACGATTAAGGCCTCAGTACTTGTGTGCAATATTTCCTTGTAGAATACCATTAATCGTTCATATACATTTCACGTAATATTACTGTATTACACATATTTGTTCCATTTACATGCACATAATGGGAGGCAGGGGGAGGGGACGCTATTCTCACAATTACACTGAGACTAATTTCGATAAGCAAAATTTATTTCCTAATTGTGAATTAAGGAAGAAATTGTGAACTTAAAATTCAGTTTTGATTAGTTCGGGATATGTATATTATTACAAAAGCATGAGTGCGTCCTGAAAACAATGGTATTCGTATATGCACGTATACATAAGTATAGCCAGAGAAACAGGAAAGAATTCGTTGGGAAGTAACACGCGAATACAAAGATATATTTGTCAGTTTTCGCAAGTCTTTGTTTCAGCTTTCAGAATGGAAAAAAAAACGCATGTACTCAAGAGATCACGTCGCGCCCATGTTTTGACGCTCAACTCTTAAAAAAAATTCTTTTCGTGCGCGCGTTCGCGTAATCTTACACCCAGCAAGGAAATTCGATCCCACACTCTTTTAGCTTTCTTCTCTAACTACTGTTCCCCACGAAGTACAAATCAACAAACTATACTATTATTGTTATTATTATTATTACTATTATTATTTTTATTTTTATTTTTATTATTACCACTACTGACTAAGTATATGATTATTATGATTGCATGACATTAAAGTACATGCATGCCAACGTAACACGCACTACGTACGACTGGTTCGTGCGTAAGTCCGTTCTTCTTTGGTTTTTAAGCCCAAAGTTATATAGCCAGAAAGACGAGTATTCAGGAAACGAGATTTTCTTTGCAGGGACAACGCGATGTGATGACGGTTACACCTTGAGTCCGTGAGGGCAAATGGACTATGGCTCAAATGATGAGGAGGAGAGAGGGCGTCGAGTTGTAGAGTAACATGGGTGCAATTAGGGATCCTTCTGAGAGACTGGGAACCACTGAGCAACTGACCTGACTGCTTTAAAGGACGCGCTATTGCGGTCCAGCTTGTGTATGACGATCATCTTTTAGCCGATTTTTTCTGAGTGTCAACATCAATCTCCCTCCCCTTCTGCGGAATGAGGACAATCTCTTGATTCTCGATCTACTTGTGAAGGCAATGGGATTGAGTGTTAACGGACATTATACGTAGAATCTTTACAATGATAATTACTATTCTTCAAACACATATTCCCCTTTTTTGTTTTAACGTCGTTGTAATCCTCTTAGTCATTTTATGTACTTAAGGGTCACATGACTCTTCGAGGACTTGTTATTTAATTTCTATTTAGGCCTTTACTACATTGTTTTGATTCATATTTTTTCGTTGTACAGAGAATTTTTTGTTACGAATGTACAATACGAAACAATTCCTAAAGAGTTGGTGACTCTGTTGAGAATCTTTTTTTATGATGGATAGAAAGCACCATTAAAATGCAGAACTTAAGATCTTATAGGAAGGCAACCATAGACGATGATTATCCAAAATCGACTATAAGAAGATTCAAATCTTGTTCTATGAGGTGAAGGAAACAGAGAAAGGAGAAGGTGTTACTAGTAAAAACAAATGTATGTTTGCAGATCCACCCGTGCCCAAAGTGTTCAACGATGAATCAAATCAATTTGTACTTAACTTCCAACTTTTTCATCATCAACAACTGGTCCTGTTTGACACTGACTCCGTTGGTATAGACTTTTATTTTTGTAAATAGAGATCGACAGATAGGCTGCCAGCAAGTAGAATCTAGTTGAACGAAAAGGACATCACTTTTCTATTTTTGTAATAAGAAACAAATCTTATACCTTATAGCTGATAACGTGTGTTTTTGTACGTAAACGAGATTCGATATTTTTACTCATCTACATTATAGTCTAGCGTTTTGCTAATTTCAGTAAGGATCGACCTATTTATATATTATCGTTCCTTGTTATATATACGTGCCCTCCTCCGTCGTAGTAATTTATCTCCTCGAGGATCAACCCTCCTAACATTTTTCTTATTAAACTGTATCTTGTACTTGATTCATTCCAGATACATATTGTACTCACAATCAAATGCCGATTAATAAATCGAGTCATGGAAGAATATTTCGAACGACTGAATGTAGGAGAATCAAAGAAGACAAATTGTTCTTCAATATTTATATATATTGAATTAGATAAATCAATGGGATTAAGCTTAGTGAAATACTTCGTCTGTACCCCGTGTACAGTGCAATTAAAGCTTTTCTCTTTCTCTATATTTGTACATATTGAACGATCGTGATATTTTATGAGTATAGGTACATATACAGCACAGATATAAGCGCAATGAGTTCAACGAACCGAGATGCTGTACCGGTTTAATTCGCGTTTCATCCGATAGAGCTCTAAGAGTGTCACGAGTATATTTCTGTCACGTTGCAACCAGTTTTTCGTAGGGGAGGTGTGTCACGTTCAAATTTCACGAAAATTAAGGTTCTTTCATAGGGGCATGTTGAATAGTTGAGACAGCTTAAGCGTGTAAACTTAAAGAATGTCTATGCTCACAAAGGTCGGTTCAACCAAACACCGTTGTCCCAACTTGCACTGCTTCTTTGAAAGAAATTGGAAAACAGTGTTGTTCAAATTACGATAATAAGTTTAAGAAGCTTTCGTTACCTACTTCAGCTTAAGCGTAGGATAAAATGTTATATGTATGTATATATATAAATTCAAGAGTGGATAACACTGTTCTCCATGTAGACCCAATTATATGTATTATGCCAGAATTATTCTAGTAGCGATACCGCTTATTAAAGTGCAATTTACATATATAATTTTTACATTTTGAATATTACGACACATGATTGTCTGTTCTTGATCAAGTGTATTCGGATCTGGCTTGAACTCTGGCTTACCTACTGTCTCGAGATCGGTTGTGTATATACACATTGTAATACGAGATTATTAAAAGACGCATCTATGTGAAACGTGTACACCGTAATATAGGAAAAAACAAATATCTACAATTTCCTCTTGAGAGCCGTAAGACTGATAACTTAACGCGGGTACACAGGGAGACTGTATACATAGTAATCGTTGTAAGATGTTAGACTAGAGTTTCGATAAAACTTACCTTACGGATATCTGAATCGTATTTCTTACAAAATATGTTCATGTATATAGTATACGCATATGTATATATACACATTTGTTTTTGATCATTTTTCATAAACCAAACGTTAAGCAAACGAAAGTTTTGACGAAACTCTTGTCTTCTATCGTGGCAGGTCCAGCGTTGAGTTTACTCGTAAAAATTTATTATTTAGACTTTACAAGACCGTACAAACTTCTGAATAGAAAAATGTATCAACGTGATGTAATATGTAACATATCGGTGTATGATTATCGTTAAGTGTTACTTCACGTTGCATTCGCCCATTTTTTGTTTTATAAAATATATGTTTTTCTTTTTTAATTTTAACATCCGTAACTCAAAATTAGTCTAACTCTTTATCGTATATGGTTATTATTATCAATTAGTATAACCGAATAATTGATATTACAGCCACGAATTTATTGTATAAAAGAAATACGTTATATTCTTTATTAGATAGCCTATATGATGCTTTATGTATGCCTTATATGTATATCTACATCGGATACCAAATTGTAAATACGCTATCGTTATATGTACATGTATGTTTAGAAACGAAATATTTTTAAGTGGGAATCATTGCATACCGTGAAATTTATTGTTTTTATGTATGCTTGTATGTATGTTTAAGATAAAAGAGAACCGCAATTTTGTCGCTACGATAAAGGGTGTTAATAAGTTTATAAATAAGTTAAATAGGCTTCAGAAAATATCTTTCAGAAGTTATTATATTGAATGAATCACATTGGATAAAAATATAAGTACAAAATTTATTACTGCTCACTTTATTCATAGAATACAGTATAAAAATAGATTTAAACTATCCTTTCCGTGTGTATAAGATATAATTAGACTGTATCATGCTAATTCGGTATCGTGACAAGTTTAATTAAGGATACAAAAATAGCCGTAAATGAACCGCAACATTTCTATTCAATGGTACGAGAACGTATCGCGGTGCTTCCTTACCTCATGGTCAATCTTCGCGGTTAATCTTCGCCGTATCACGGTGCTTCACCGACCCCAGGATTTCCAGATATCCTGCTTTATCCTTGCTCATTTTTATACATTTACTCTTATTACATTAGACTGTTATGATTCATTCAAGCATCATTTTTAGTAATACATTTTTTTAAAAACAAAATTCATTCCGGGTCAGAAGGCCTAGCATTTCTCGCATTTATAATATTTAGCCTATTTATTACAATCATCGTCGTTATTAAAACTCATTGATAGCAGATTCTCCTAACGAACTCTTGAATGAAAAGCTATTAATTTGTATGTATATACTTCTATTTACAATATTAAGTAAATGACTCGGTGTAGTTAATTCCCATTAAATATTAATGAACCGCTTAAGCTTAGCAATTAGTATAACGACGTAAATCTTGTGATCTTTAGTCGCTATTCTAATGACAACAGTGTATCAATTTACAAAACGTTTAACAAAATAGCAATTGGACAAGTAAAACTATACAAATATTCTTTAATTGCAATATTGTATAGATACCTTATTTCAAGGTGTTATTTTTATATACTAATAGGTAACGAATGTGTCATATTACACGCGGATTTGTGCAATCAGCTTTGACGCAAAGTGTTAAACCCGTGGGAAACGGTCAACTTATGAAATAAGAAGAAAAGTATGAATGTATTATGAGGAATTCACGCGTCATTCACGTATCTTTTTTATTAATCATTCAAGGCATAATTGCTTTTTATACGATTCAACATTTCTTGTTTATCCAGAAACCACAGATTTATCCGCAAAGTCAGCATCTGCTTTACTAACGAAGAAGGAGGAAGGAGGAAGAAATTTAATTACCCTGTTCCACTGGTTCACAAACTGGAATTCTAAAGAAAAGAGTTTAGAGTCATCTTCCTCGTCCACGTCCAATCGTTCCACCTCCAATCGTGACGAAAGAAGCATGGTGGGGCATACAAAAGTAACGCACAAAGGAAGACACAAAGTAGTGATCAAGCAAATGCAAGTGTAACTAGTGGATACTACGGACGGAGTCGGAAACGTATTGTATCAAGCAATGATGGTATCAAGATCATCATTGTCAGCATGGACATTGATAATATCGTTTTGGTTTCTTCTGAACTGTTTTGCTCCCTGTAACGCCCAAACCAGAGGTAAAAATACGTGAATGTGCTATTAATTGATAGGAAATTTAATAGGTTTGGACTTCTTATTTAAATACCAAAATAAATATAAATATATATCAGTAATTATTGTATCTAATGTATGTATTTAAATATATTAATGTGTATAGATTGCTATCCTTTATCATTATCATCATGAAGTTTATGAATATTGGATGAGATACTTCCTTTATATTTTAATATAATTTATACATATGCTTTAAAAATATAAATCTATAAGTAACTGTAAAGAACTTGATATTGGGTTTTTCCTGCACACTCAGCGAACATCTTTATCTAACATTCACTTTCACATTTTTTCAGGAAGACCATGCAGAATAAGTGGTTCAGAAGGCATTTGCGCGCGTATCGAGGACTGTCCTTCGGTTTACGAAGAGTTATTAAAGGGAAACCCACCAACTGTTAACTGCGGATTTGAGTATTTGGAACCTATTGTGTGTTGTCCAGATCAAGGACCACAAACACCAAGTGTTACTCCATCTACAAGCACAACCACAACGACCACGACCACGACTACGACTCCAAGACCGCCGCCGACTCAAAAACCAATTAATAATAACAGAGGAGCAAAAGCAAGAGCAAGTAGGTTTCTTTTCACCTCCTTTATGAGTTATGAATTTTTCATTTTAAAATTGGTTTATTATGTTAATGTTTTAGAATGCGAGGAGTACGCAAGATCCGTGTATACAACCGAAATTCCGCCTATCCTATTGCCCGATAAGCAAACTGTGACGACAGACCTATGCGCAATTAAAACCCAGAAACTTATCGTTGGTGGGACAAAGGCCGCACCGAAGGAATTCCCGCACATGGCTGCAGTCGGATATAATAGTGCTCAAGACGACGTTGTCTGGAGTTGCGGAGGTACTCTAATTTCAGAAAGATTCGTATTAACTGCCGCACACTGCACATACAATGTAAACTGGTAAATACGAATTTTTGTATTCAATCACCGTCTCATTTCGTTAATGAAAACAATATCATTTGTATCGTTGTTATATGCAGTTACGTACATCACGAATTACGTTTGACTGTTGACGCTTTGTAGGGGTATTGCACGTTGGGTACGAGTGGGTGACTTAAACCTAGAAAAACTTGATGACCATTCGAAGCCACAAAATATCCGTATTGCAGACCGAATAAGGTATCCCGAGTACAAGCGACCAGCTCAGTACCACGATATTGCACTTCTTAAGTTAGAAAGAGAAGCGAAATTCAACGCTTGGGTAAGGCCTAGTTGTTTACCTTATTCTTTACCAGACGTTGGAACTGACGGTAAGGCGACTGCTACTGGATGGGGTCAGGTTGACTGGGGTAAGTTCAATGGTTAAAATATATATTTGATTAAAGATTCGACTTTAGTTTGTGTTTATTCCAGCTGATGAGACATCGAGTGATCTATTAAAAGTTACAATTAGCTTGGTACCTCAACCACAATGTAACAGAACATTTACTAGTGGTGGACCAGATTATAAAGTACCATTTGGGATAGTGGATGATTGGCAGATTTGCGCGGGTGAACTTGGAAAAGACACATGTCAGGTATCAATTTTAGAAATATACAAAACCTAGGAATACTAAATTTATCTATTTGTTATTTATTATTTTCATATATGCTATTATAAATTAATATTTCCTTTATCTATAGGGTGACAGTGGTGGTCCTCTGGTAGTCATAAATAAAGATTACTACTGTATGTATAGCTTAATCGGTATTACAAGTTTAGGAAAGCTCTGCGGTAGCATTATTCCCGGTGTATATACTCGCGTTTACAATTACATCCCATGGATAGAGCAGGTCGTTTGGCCAGATTCGTAAGACAAATGGAAAATAAATAAATTTTTATATTGACGTATTTCACATTATTTGTTTTCGTTATATTGCTTGTATTTTATTTATATACATTTAACGATATTTGATATTATTAAGACCACTAAACCACTTGACCACACATTTAACAACTTAACCAAGACGAAATGAAATATTCAGCATCAACAAGTTTTCCTTGATAATTTAATTCAGTTAGAATGTGTTAAACATACAATTAAAAATATTTATCAATGAAAAAATGTATGATGTACGTATGAGATTGATAACATCTGCCGATCAACTACAGCTGGACGAATGGTGAAGAAAATGCATGCTCTATTAACGAATGTCTCGATAAGAACTGTTCTTCGTAAAATTATGCTTCTAAAGCAAGAACTGCGACCGGCAGAAATATTTCTCAAACCAACAGTCAATTCACTAACGGTAAAAAAAAAAATAAAGTTTAATTATTTTTCTGGATATATTCATAGACATATTCTAAAAAAATATGATACCCGTATTCTCCTATTTTGAATTATTATTACAAAGTTGGTATCCAAGTAGCCTTGGTAGATAACAATCGTTATCAATCATAGTCGTAATTAACGATGTTTCTGTTATTGTAGTCTGCAATCTGTTTGAGCTTTGCAGCATTCCAAAATTTAAATCAAAATCATAATAAAATTTATTATATTTAGCAATAAACAAATTTTTATACATTTTTTGTAAATTAAAATTACATTTATATTTTTATAATATTAGTTCTAAATATGCAACTATATTAAAGAATATCTACTGACTTTCTAAAATAATTATAAATACGAGTAGATTAATGATTGTCAATAAATAATAGAACGCGTACATTTTACCTTACTTTCTTCTTCGTTTCGAACACTTTAAAAGCCTACAAAACGATAAAAAGTCTTTCTACAGTATTTTTCTCATCGATAGACTCTGTTTAATTACTGACTAAATTTTCCTAAGTAGAGATGCAAAAAAAGCATAGTTATCTTGTTGAAACTGTTCTCAAACTGTTTCTTCGTATATATTAAAAAAAAACTGACCTTGGCATCCTCCTTTCCATATTCCATAGCCAATCAGGATTGAAGGAATGTCGAAGCATATAAAAGACACGTACAAAGGAAGATACAACTTAATAGTCGGAACGGGATTAAGCGTGGCTGTTGGAGACCGTAAAGACTTTATGTAAGCTCCAATGGCATTAACGTGGTCACCGGTTTTACCTATAATATCTTCAATTTCGATTCTGTTTCTATTAAATGGTTCTACGTTCTGTGACGCACAGTACGAAGGTAAATATTTCTATATTTGATACTTTAATGACTACTCGTTATACAAATTACATTACAAACTATATTGTAAACCATGTAACTGCTAGAGGTGCCTTATATCGAAAAGGTATGTGAAGCATACAGGAAAAAGGCAATTATATTTTTGTATAATTATTTTATATAAAACTACAAACACTGGAGAACTTTTTCTATCAATTTTATCTGTCTTAGGTACTGAATGTACGGTGGATGGGTCGCCAGGTATTTGCATGCGTGTCCAGCAATGTCCATCGGTTTATGCGAGTATATCCAAAGGCCAATTTCCACGCGTCGTGTGCGGATACCTGAAATTCGAGCCAATTGTGTGCTGTCCATCTACCGTGACAACTACTACCACAACTACTACACAAGCTTCTCTAACAATAAGTAATAATGAGTGGGGTGCCAAAGCAAGGGCAAGTAGGTACATTTAAGTATTAATCTATTGAAGTAACAGTGGTTTCACTATGAGATTCTATCTGTCATTCTGAGTATTTCTGTATTAATTATTTTAGAGTGTGCTTACTATGAAGACAGTATACCCAAATTTATTGTTGGCGGTACTAGAGTACTAACCCTGGAATTCAAGTTTATGGCTGCGGTTGGGTTCAATACAAATGATGGAAACATTGTCTGGCTATGCGGTGGTTCTCTAATTTCCGAAAATTTTGTTGTAACCGCCGCACATTGCACCTATAATAATAACTGGTAAATATATTTATTCGTTATGCTAAAGTTAGTCTCAATATCGAAATTAGTATCATAATCATTCAGATTAATCTAAGATTAACATGAACAACGTTACGAATAAATAAGTATACACATCGATATCATTGCCGGTTGAATAATTCAATGCTACTTATAAATTAAACACGTCCTGATCTCGTTCGCAGGGGAAGCGCATCTTGGGTACGATTAGGTGCCTTAAATCTCGAAAAAGTCGATAACGACGTAGAATTAACATTACGCGTTGTCGAGAGAATAAGACATCCCTGGTACAAACGACCATCCCAATACCATGATATTGCACTTCTAAAGTTAGAAAAGAACGTAAAGTTCGGTCCATTTATAGCACCTTGCTGTTTAGCAACCACTTTACCGGATGTTGGTACTAATGGCACAGCGACCGCGATGGGTTGGGGACAAGTTGAATGGGGTAGGATTATCAATTAAAAATATTCTATTTACCTTAATAAAATAATGTTAGATTTTAATAAAAATTATAACTTAGGTGGAGATGTATCAAATGATTTACTAAAAGTCACACTGAATTTGATACCACAACGAGAATGTAACGATACGTTCACCGGTGGCTTAAAGGATGATAGACTTCAATATGGAATAGTAGGAGATTGGCAGATTTGTGCTGGGGGACTTGGAAAAGACACCTGTCAGGTAATAATACTACTTATATTTAAATATTTTACTGAAACTTAAGTTATAGTAAACGACCTTAAAAATCTTTGACAAAGCCTGAAACTGTCGCGGAAATATTAATACCTGTTGTTTGTAGTATAGCAGTATATTATAAACGATTAAATATTATATAATTGCAAAAATATTTCGAAATATGTCCAGGATTATTGCCGCTACACAAATCTATAATAATTATTACTTAAATATTGAAGCAGAATAATGTTAATATTGTATTTATGAACGTAAAATATTTCATTTATTTTCTTCTTACAGGGTGATAGTGGCGGACCTTTAGTTATCAAACACAAAAAATTCTATACCTTCTTTGATTTAATCGGCATAACAAGCCTTGGAAAGCTTTGCGGTAGCTTTACACCCGGCATATATACTCGTGTTTACTATTATGTCTCATGGATAGAAAGTATAGTTTGGCCGGACACGTAACACGGATATAAAAAAATGAATTAGTTATAAACAAACTTGTATTTCTATATTTTATTATTACGAATTTTATACGAGTCTCAATACATATATCTAAGAGACTAATATTTCAAGCAATATTCGGCATCGATCTTTAGACGCGCAAGCGCCAACCGGTTGACTTTACCTAGTTTTCGTTACACGGTTTACGCGTTTAGTCGCGGAAACGAGGTGAACATCTATTTTCATTTATCCAGAGTCTCGAAGCGACTGCTGCTTAGGTAAGGAACGTTGTATCGCAAATTCGTGACACTATGCAGCTATGTGCCAAATAAACGAAAAAACCCGGTATACAACGTGAACTAATCATCCTTTCGCAACTTACGACCTAAATATGACATCAGTAATATCTGTTCCAAGAACTACAATATATTTACCAATTTGTAACTCGTAATTTCACATTCATTAACACATGTACAAGTATAAAACGCATAAAATGTTTGAAGTACACAAATTTCATTCTGTACCATATGATGGACAATGTTCAATTAGGCACGTGGCTTCAATAAATTGTGACTGATCATTAATTGCGATAATAAATGTAAAAGTAGAAATGTATAAGTGAAAAGAATATATATACATAGCAAGGTGATTCAATGTCTACCATCCTCGATACATGTGGGAATGACACCGGCTCGCCTTCAATATCAAAAGCTGAAGATAATCTGTCCAACAGTGATGGCCCGCTGATTAAGGGTTACGTTCGTCAAAATAGTTGCAGTAGCGTTCGTATAAGGTGAAATTAGAGTTTCATATTTACAATTGAATTCGTTTATAATAATGCGAAATCATTTTAGTTCCGAGAACGTTAATCGAACGATTGTATCGTCCCACACGATGTCTGCGTCTAATGAGAAATCAATGAAACGACGTTACTGCCTATGGACTTTAACTTTTATTCTAGCGATTATCGGTCTTTGCAATCTCTTCCTTAATATCACCGTGATCGTTGTTCTACGAATCACTCAGGGAATGGAAGCGATGGAAATGATACCTGATGAGAATCTTGTAAAATTTTACGGGAAAACCGATTTGGACAAGGTCAGATACTTGACAATACAAAAACATTATTTGTTTGTCCCTTTTTCAACGTGTAGACAATATTTTTTTTAACGATTAAAATGTTTTTAATCCAAGAAGCATAGAAAATGTTTTTTAACTTCATGGTATTCAGAAGTTAACACTTCAATGGCATATACTTTACTTAATCAATTAGAAAGACATTACACATGTTACGACTTGATGCTGTTGAAAATTTAGAATTAACAGACCACATTTGCAGGTATGCTTGCAATCGGGAGTTTGTCAAAGCTACGGAGACGAATCGATGGAAATTTCTGGTGACGAGGCTGGTGTGCAGATAGACGTAAACAATTATCGCTTGCACGACGAAACGCGTGCTAAAGTGACTGTTTTATCAAACGGTACCACGATGTCAGAAGTAGAATCTTTTGAAGTGAAAGATCTCAGAACCGGAATCGTTTTCTTCACTACTGATTTCCCGAATTTCGGTTTACCTGCGGGAGTAGAGAAGATTGACGTAAAAATCGCGGAAACGCATAGAATTACATCACCAGTTAACGAGAGCCTCACCATAAATTCAGACGATCAAATTTCCATGCAGGGTGCAGAGGGCACGAGCATGGAAAGCAAAGATATCGTTTGGAGCGCGGATACTGACATTCTTTTAAAAAGTGTTAATGGAAGCATCATGCTTGACGCGAAAGACGGTGTTTCAATTGACATCGAGAATATACCAGTCACACCTATCTTTCTACAGAATCCGTCTGGTCAGGAACAATACAAAGTGTGCATTTGTATGCCGCAAGGGAAACTGTTCACAGTGCCAGTTCGTACAGGTGTTAGTGGTCGTTCGGCCAATTGCGCTCGTATTAGCCGAACACCAGAAAATGATCCTTGCTTGCGATAGGTTCGAACAAATTTAGTTTCTTATTACAATTTTATTAATATGTCACTGCCAAGTGTACGAAATGGGGAAACGACGGGTGACCATTTTAAATAGATCTTGTGTTAATGTAATTATTACTGCTTTCAGGATTCGTCCGGAAGATAGCAAATATTGTACTCGTGTCGTTCTCCCCACTGAATCTACAATTGTTAAGAAATTAGTAAATTATAAATATTCATCTTTAACTGCTCACATTGAATCATATCAGCGTGATACAATTGGTATTCTTATTTTTGTTGTTGTATATTATGAACTATTTTTTATTCCTCATCCTGTTATATTTCGAATTAAAAGAAGACCTGTGCGTCACGTAATTTCAGTGTACGAAGAATATAGAAAATAGAGACTTGAACCATACTTCATACCAGTAATAATTTGAGTTTTATTCGAAATATAAATATGAATAAGATTGCAAATTTCAATCTGATGAATATCATGCTCAAGTCCATACAAGATTATATCACGTAAAAATTTCGGCACAAGGTACATTATTGTTAATAGAAAATCATACATCCATGAAATCCATTTGAGGTTTGAATACATTAACTTTTATATTAGTGATAATTAAGAAGGAATAAGTCTTCGTCATACAAAATAGTAGAGAATTTTTATCCTTTTATAAGACAAGGATACTTAAATGAAATTAATACAATTATATTAAATTAAAATTTAAGCACTCTCTGTTATCATTTCTTCATTGCTTTCTTCCATATCTTCTTGCTGCTCTTGTTCTGTGGGAGGTTCGTATGCTTTATCCAAGGGACTGGCAACTACGCCACCTGCCCATACACTCATTTCTACAGCAAGTTTATTTGTACCCTCAAGTAACGGTCTATAACCTCCATGAGCCAAGACACGTAACAAAGTTTGAGCTGTGAGACATACCAAATCTTGTTGCTCTAACGACATGGCAGTATGTACACGTATATTACCACCTTCACATGGATCAGAAATACCTGAATAAGATCATGACAAAATGTAATACAGTATTTATCAGGCAAGTATTATTTCATTTTAAATTCAATGAATTTTACCAGCAGATCCTGGCAGAAATAGTCCAGAAGCAAGGAGTTGGAGAACTCTTTTGTATGCCTGGTTTATTGGTAGTGCTTGTCTACTGGGATTATTCATTATGGCATTATGTGCCAGTAGATCTAACATCCAAGGAGATAATGGTTCTAAACCTTCAAATCTATTTCTTAAATCTCTAAGCAACCTTATCAATACCTTAATACTGGAATGATGAGCATTCTCTTCAAACCATCGGGAGTGTCTGATTGCAGCAAGATGGCCCTGACAAATCTTTACATCCAAATGCTGGTCAGATTCTAACTTTCGCAAGTTCTGATGTAAAGTAGTAATCAATACACGCACTGTAGCTTCATTATTAGCAATATCAAAGCCACGCTCTGTATGAGTAAGTCTGAATACTTCTTTGGGATTAACACTCTTCAAGTCATTATTAACTTTTGTACCAAGTGCTTCAACTGCAGTTTTAGTAGGTAATGTCTTAAGGATAACAACAATATCAGCTACATTGTGACCTTTGATCATTGTTCCTTTCTTGAAACTACCTACTTGTCTAACTTCTTCCAATTGCTATAAGAATTAATTTTTCATTAAGCAATCAGAATATATAATAGAGTTACAGAAGAAAAATATATATATTTACACAAGCTTCAAAACTCCCTGGAGCAACGATTAAGTTGTCAAGTACACTTTGCAGTTTAGTCACGAGATTTAAAATAGAAGTTTGTTCTTTTGGTGTAGGGCACATGTCTGTGTTCTTTTTCAAAAGTGCCACTTGGAAATCAGATTCATCTGGAGCAGGTTTAACACGTGGAAATGCAGCTTCGCATAGGGTGTAATCAAACGGATGGCGTGGAAGAAATTGTTTCCTGGGAAATCCCATACCTCGTCCCATACCACCACGTCCTCCTCTAATCATTCCACCTCGACCACCACGTACCATATTATATCTAACCATAGCGATAAAAATATTTAAATGTATTCTTAACACAAGAAACATTTATTACAATGCCTGTACTCTTTTGGAAATATTAACATACATATCCAAGACTAAGGAAAAATGCATGTATCCAAGAAATTATCTGTTTCTATATATTTTTGTACTTGTACTTTAAACCAGCTAATAAGTTACAAATAGGTATGTTAGCAGTAAATTAATAATACAATTAATAATTAAATAAAAGTTTAGGAGAAATTAACCAAAGCGGATTTTAGCGGCATTATTAAGAATCGATGAAAATAATTACCTGACGCTTGAATTCTTGCAACAGAAAAGTGTGGAACTTACCATAAAAAAGAAAAATGAATTATGTGTGGTGTTAATTTACAATTTATATCAATAAACTTTTGATTTTTCTATTAATGTAAATCACAACACTTAGAACAGCGGCAGTCAAGCAACATTAAGAATTTAGTCAACCAAGATGTACTGCTGCGATGTTATAAAAGCATTGCGTTAGCGCCACCTAGCGATGTTGATTCTGATATATTTATTAAAAAAATAAAAAACTAGCATAAAACGAAAGTATATGAAAAAGTCATTAAACTACTGTTACAATAACTATTTAATGAAATATTTGAAACGCTTAAGGGTCTCCAATCCTGAACAGTGAATACAGAATTGTAGAATTAAATTGATTGCATATCAAGTTTTACACAAATTTATATTAATAATGATAATATTTCAAGCATGTACATATATATCATACCATGTTATTTACAACTCTAAGCATGTTCATTCTAATCTAAAATTCAAACATCAACCTAATAGCTACTTAAACCACCCCCCTATAAAATTTACAAGTAAAACAGCAACATGACTTAAATGGAACCTAAAAATTAAGTAACACAGTTGTTAATTATCACTGTCCTCTGTTTCACTTGGCCAGAATGTCTAAAGCTTCCCTGAAATCAAAAACACCCAGCTCACGGTTTAGGTTGCAACGCAGGAGGTATATATGAAGCATTTCTAATGAAAATTTCAGTATTATAATAACTTCTTACTTAGTAGGAAACAGCAAGAAAAGGAGAAGTTCTCAAAACCTTATGGCTTTTGTTGTTCAATTGATAATATTGATCCTTTAACAAAATACGATAGACTAAGATCACTCTACAAACGTTCATTAACATCTGTACATAGAATAAAAGAAAGTCCGACTTTAAAATTTCGAACAGAATGTATTAACTATGAGGATCATGAATTGAGGAGGAAAGGAAGAAACAAGCAACTAGACATTGGAGATTTTCGACACAAAAATTATAGGAAAATTAAACAACAAAGCAAATTATATGAAGCAGAAGAACGATATAGATCAGTACATAATCAAGTTGGTCATAATAATGCATATCATTCTGAAGATATTCATGATTTTCACTTTGAGGACTTGCATGATAAGCAATCAGCATCTCTTCAAAGAGAACCTTTAAAATGGTATTTAGAAGATGAGATTGCTGCAGGAAAAAACATATTATGGCAACAAAAACAGAATGTGTATAATGAAGAGTGGAATAGAAATACTAGGATTGGAAAAAAAAAAAGTAAAAATGCATTGTCTTTTAATATAGTTACCATTTCAATGTGATTTCATTAGTATCACCAATCTTAAAAAATTTATTCTCTCTTGTAGCACTACTTGCAATGAAACAAGACAGAGAACTATTTCCCCGATGGTATCAAGACTTTTCTGTCAATCAAGTATAATATTCAATCACTTCATTACATTTTGAATATTTGATACTCGATACTTACAGTTTGAATAAAAATGAATATAAGAAATGCCTCTAAATTAATAGATGCAGAATTTAAGAATGCTGCAATGTATAATGCATAAAGATTGTGAAGAGATGATAACTGGACGTACTCAAAGAATGCTTATATCCATTGGAATTGTATCTACATTTTTTAAACTTTCACCAGATATTATTAAAAAATTACAGGAATCTAGTAATTGTAATGTAATCAAATTTTTAAGAGAAATTTACAAGATATTAACTGGAAATTATTTTGAAGAAGAAGGCTATAGTATGCTACTGTTATATGATGCATTAAATTTCATTTTATTATATTTTTAGTTTATAGAATTTTTTTGTTAATTTCAGAAAAGTTTTATGACTGCAATGAACGAATTATCTTATCAGCCATCGCATTCTTGACATTGCCAGAAACTGTTGTGGAGCTCCACAAACGCTTACCGCCTGTTACAATGCCGAAATTACATCCGAAACGTAATTCTTCTTATTAAATAATTTAATCATATATATTGTGGATTTATCATTTCATGAATATATTATTTATGCAGCCACACCACCAATGTTATCAATAAGACAAAAAATGAAATCACCTTATAAAGAAGAACTGTTTACCAGGCCAGATTGGGCATCTTATTACAATCGGTTACAACACTGGCAGGAAAATCGTCAATTGACGCCAATACCAGCCATAATATTACCTCCTAGAGATTGTATTTTAAACAGTTTTCCAACTACAAATGCTAATCCGTATAGTGGAAAAGAATTATTCCAAAATAATCAATTAGTTCCTATTAAAAATAATCTTCCTATTCAAACAAGACAAACACATAATGTTTCTACCAAAAGAAAAGATGAAAAACGTACTTCTATTGATACAAAGCAAAAACATGATATTTCAGTAAAAGTAGAAGATGGTAATCCAATTAATAATTTTATGAACTCTATTGAACTGAATCAGGATGAAGACAATTCTTTTGGAAAAGAAGATAACAAATATGGAGAATTGAAACAAAGAAGTATAATAAGTAACACGATAAATGCAGATCATGCAGTGAAATATAATTCTGCCACTCTTGATGTTCCACCATTATATGGTGAGAATACATTGTTTGATTTCACAATCAATGGAATTTGTGAGAAGTCAGGACCAGTTGAGTATAAAATATGCGGAATTCTACAACCACCTCAACCGAATAAGAAATCCTGGCTTAATCAAAAACATGCGCATTATATCATATCTGGCGCTTCGGATGAACCACCTACTTGCCCCATTACATATGAAATGACTGGCGTCGCAAACGTAACACCATCCAACAGTGACGAGAGATTCTTCGCAGTGCTAAAACTCGGCGATGGCCCGAACAAAATTTATCCAAGTGGTAGGCAAAACCTATCACGTCATTGGCAAGAATGGTTGCAGAATGTAGATGAAGAATTTCGGAAAGTGGAGAGAGAAGCAAATAAAATGATAAAAAGCATAGAGGCTGTAACGAAACTGGTATTTCCAGAACCGACATGCGATAGTTGTTGCTCCTGTAGGCAAACCAGAAAGTCTTACTTAAGGGCAAAGGAAACGAAAGCGCCTTATTTCGTAATAGACACCATAGCCGAAGATGATAAAAGAAAGAAATACATTGTTGGTTCAATGGCGTTGCATTCCCCTGCTCCAACACCTCCAGAGTCTACGGTGAATTTATTAGAAGTTATAGCTTCAGAGGATGTTCTTAAGGACAAAGTTATAATAAGTGGTGTCACAGACGAAAAAGGTGAAACCCAATACTTTATCTCAGGTACTCAGAAGGAAATGATACGAACGCCAGCACGAATTGTAGAACATCCACCACCTAGACCACCTAGAAATGTTCCACCATGCGTATGCGCAATCCATCAGGTATTTAATAAAGACTTGACATCGACGTTAAGCCACGATAACATTCCGTGGACAAAAGAAGATGGTTTATGTTTTGGAAAAAAATTTAGGCCCCATGAATCTCCTGCTTATTCTTGCAAAATGTATCCAGGTGATAAGTCATGCAGAAGAAGTCCTTTCATGCATAGAATAACTAAATTGCAAATGAAGGCTGAAAAAGCGAGAAAAAAAACAGAAGTTCCCACAGGTGAGAAGAAAATGTATAGTATCGCGGATTTCAAACCATGTGGAGATGAACATGGTATGGGTATTTGTGGCGGACCTTGGGGTGCTTTGCATACCTTAACTTCAACAGAATTAGCAGAACAGGAAAGACAACGGAAGGAAATACTAAGAGTATGTCTTTTTTCGCAAATTGATTTTAAAAGACTGACTTTTTACCATGACAGCAATATTAATTTACATTGTAATGTGCAATATTCATGGTTTTGTTGTTCAGGGACCTCCATGTGGGACAAAACCTGGACGAGCAATCTGCGAAGGTCCATTTGGAGCACGAGTACCGATGAAACCACCGAAGATATTGATAGAGGAAGAAATTCCAGGAGAAGCGGGAGAACTTGAAGAGGAAGAAGAAGAAGAAATAGAGGAAGAGGAGGAAGTACAGAAACCTTTTGTTGAAGTAAAGAAAAAAGAATTAAAGCGTGATACAAAATGTCATATGAGTCCTGAAGCTGTAGCAGAGAGAAGAAAAGTCGTGGAAGAGAAAAAAATTAAAAAATTTATTCCCGATCCCACTTATCCCGGGTATGATGATCCGTGGAATATATTTCGTACGGCACCGTCGGTGAAAGAGTCCGAAACTGATTTTAAGAAATTATTGAAACTTAGTTCTCCAAAACCACCAGCAACGCCTATACAGTCTAAATCATTGATAAACGAAGATAAAAAGCTTGAATTACAGGAAGATGTTCTCGGATCAGGCGCAAGGACAGACGATACAAAAGCATCTACAGATTTGAAGAAAACATCAGTAAAGAAATCTAAACAGATATCGAAGAAAGAGACTGCAGGAAAATTTAAAAGTGAGGAAAAATTGGATAAAATAACATCAAAACCTGTTGATAAGAAAACAAGTTCAAGTGTTGATACTGAAAAAACATCCAATATAGTAGTAAGAAATAAAGTCGTTGACAGTAGAAAGGAAGATCGGAAATTTAAAAAATGGACGAACAGTAAACAACATCAAAAGATGGATAAGAAATCTGTTATTTCTAATCCTCTTTCGAAAAAGGGAAGTCAAAACCCAAAATCGAGTAAATCTGGTATTAGTAAAATACTAGAGATATCTGAAGATGCTGATCAATTTAATAAAAACTCCAAACAAAGCATACGTGATTTAACAAATTATAAAACTAACAAACAGAATAGAAAAGAAAAAGAAAAAAAGAAATCCGGTAATAAATCACTTTTATCAGTAAATATTAAAAGAAAGAAATTGAGCAAACAGTTGAATTTAAGAAGAAAATCAATAAAACGAGATAAAAAAAAAGATTCATACAATGATCAAGATCTAGACCCTGAAACAATGTATAAAAACAAAATCCATCAATTAAAGAATATGATGAAATCTTCTGAAAACTATCCATATGATGTTGTACCAGTACAGATGCCAGAAAACCAGCCAACAAAGTGTAAAATGGAATATGAGGACACAGAATCCATAACTGATGTAGCAAAAACCGATGAAGATACTGATATACAATTACCAAGTAAAGGTCCTTGTGGTTGGAGAACAAAGTCAGAACAGAAGTTGCCAACAAAAAAGACTCTGGTCTATCTCAGTGAACCGGACTATCCTCCGGAAACAGTGCCAGTCAAACCAGGAGGAAGACCGTGTCTTTGTCGAGAAAACAGGGCGAAAAAGAAAATACTGTTGTATAATATCGATGGACTTATAGGTGGAAAAAAAGAAGTTGAAGAAAAGAAGTTACTCAGAAAGAAGAAAGACGAGGATAAGAAAATGCAAGTTATAGGTGGCACTATTTACTATACTCCACCACCAAGTCCTCGCAGAAGCGACGAATACGTGCCTGAATATGATCTTTACGAATCACCATACGACATGTGTCTTACTCAACGTAAAGATCAAAATCTTAAATTTATCTCACAATATGGTAAACCTAAAATATCGGATGTTCCAGAAAATAGGGAGCCTTGCGGTTGCAGCCAATACATGGATACAAATGATACTCAAGTCGCAAATAAAAACGATGAAGAAGCCCAATTAAAGAAAGAACTTGACAAGACAAGAGAAATTTTAATAAACGAAAAACCACCGAAGGACCGGTGGAAACTGGCACTTCAAGATGTTGCACTAGTTGATTATTTCACGCGATGCAGGGACAGTTTACCTTGTTGGCTGAAATGCAACAAATTCAACAAAGTAGGTTGCCCAATACCTCGCCCTAAGCTTAAAACCAAGCGGCCAGTGTGCGAATGCAAGTACGAAAGAAAAATACTCGAGAATAAAGAGCAAAAATTAAAGTATAAGGAGCGTCAGAAACGATTGAAGTCCTTGAAAAAACAGCCATACGTAAATGTTGCGGATATTTCGAAACCATTGGTACCGAATACAAAATTGATGATATCAGACGTCAAAAGAATTCCACGAGATAATGAGTACGTAGACGATATTAAGTACTGTATAACTGGCGTTGCTGAGAATTACTCCCATTTACCGCCTAAACAGGTGGTAGGTGGTATACATATGTCTACACCTGTTCATACACCTGAACCAAGCAAAGACGAAATACCTTGTGTTCGTTTACACCGGCATTGGTCATCTACGAATATCCCTCCTGGACCACTACCAAAACCTGAAGAACTTTTACTTGATGAGAAAAAACGCAGACAGAAAGCAGTTATAGAAGCATTCCGACAAATATACACTCCTGAACCGACATATCACACGCATGACGATCATAGTTGCAAAGAAAAATGCGGTGAAACTTCCAAGGTAGAGAACGATGAAAGTAAAGAAGAGAACGGCAAAGCGTTTTTACATGATAATTATAAAAATACCTTTAAATCAAATATTACTGATAAGACAAGTAGACAAAGTAAAAATGTTCCTCAAACGTTTGAACATAAAAAAGTTAAAGATTTCAGTCAGTTACAACACAGTCCTGTTAAATTAAATAGAAATGTAGATACTTCGCAAATCGAGAATGAAGAAAGCCCTAATGTTTACAATAATGCTAAAGACTATTTAATGACAATAGTAAAGGTAAAATTGTTTATTTTTTTGTAGTCCCTCTTTCTATTTTAAGATCAATTGTAATCAATTTTGAAATTGTCGCGATCAGGTCGAATTAAAGAAAATGGCAGCAGACGGATTTCTGTTTGCTAAATTACCGAGGTGTTTTTTACTGCCACAACTGCGATATTGGTTGATGTATAGAAATGGAATAGTTTGTACTAGCGCAAGTAAAAGTAAGTCACGTATTTATCCATAGTATTCTGTGTGGACTAAAATTTAAAATGCAATGTTTTTAGACAAATCGGTACAAAAGAGTTTGAAAATGTGGAACATGATAGATATGGTAACTCATAAAGCAACAATTGAACCAGCGCCGTTAGACATGACGAAACTTCAACTTAGAAATTTAACTTATGATGATGCATCAAAGATGAAAGCAAAGGTTTTCAAATACCATAGATATACAGTGATAGAAAAAATATTCATACACCAGAGATTTTTCATTTTTATCAATAATATATTCTTCCATGTAATACTAAATGAAAATGTTGACAGACGTTTTAAACATTTTAGTACAAATTTGAACTTAATTTTTTCAGACGTTGTAACACAAATGTCGAATTATTTTTCCATCGATTTATAGGTCTCAATGAAAAAAGCTACATTCCATAGTCAAATTCGTAAGGAACGTGTTTTGTATAGTCGATCTATGTGGAACACAATGGATTATGAAAAATTTCCCTCGGTATCATTTAAAGAGATGTATTTTACATATATGGCTGGTAAAGAGGCCGACGGTCATGTTTTCAAACCATGGCAACCTTCCGAAGTACACGAAATGTATTAAAAAGCGTAAAAAAACGAACGCATAACGTGTCATCGCAAAAATTCATATTTGAATAATCGATTTGACGAACGAGTAATTTTTAACAATCGAGAAGAAGAACTCGAACGGGATAATCGATAGTTTGGTACCAGGATTTTTAACTCTGTTAGAGCATCATAAGAATCAGAGAATGGATTTCGAGAGTCCGGATGTAGAAAAAGAATTTCCCGGATTGTATGCCTCGGAATCAGCCAAAAAAAGTAATGAAAGCGATTGTACGTATCATCGTTCACTAAATTACATAATTATTTCCAAATAACGATCCATTTAGTAGAGAGGTTATGAGCATCTGTCATGCAGGTCGCAAATCAAACACCATGAACCATTTTCCCGACTCGTGATGTATCTTAATTATGCAAATGTTTTCAATTATTTTATTCGTAACAACAATTAATTAATCGTTATATATGTGTATATATAGATATATATATATGCGTGTGTATATTTCCAGTTAGTGATGAAGGTGGACACGAGAAACATTCTAAAAAAGAACTTCTTGGTGGTAAACGAAAAGAAAAGAAAGATCGAAAGGATCGAGGTTATGCCACCTTAGAGGGGGAAAGTTCCCCTGACGAAGATCAAGAAACAAAGTAACGTTTACTTTTTATAATATTTATTACAAACTATAAATACATTACTTTATTTATTACAATTGCATTACTATTAATTTGCTTTAATGTATTTGCTTTATTGACTGCTTATGTCATATTTAAGTAACATTTTACCGCACTGAAAGATGTAGATATTTAAAGAAGCATTGTATCTTTCGAAAATGAAAATTGTCTTATAAAGTAATTTTAATTTTCACATATTGTTAGCACTGACACGTTAATGAAGCTTCATATTGTTCTAAAATTAGTTTTATTGATTAGAATGTGTTTACTATACAAGTATAGTTAGTATTTTGAAAACAATCATCAAATGGAGAACAAACTTATCACAAATATTTATGATTTGATATTGTTGATCATTCTGATTGTTATGTCCATAGTGAATGTGTACTTTATTTTGAAAGTTTTAGTTTTATATGCCCATAGAACTGATGACTAGATAATGAATTAAAGGAAAAGAAAGTTGAGAATATACTAAAGGTTATATTTTACAATGTATAAAACAAATGTACCTCTTTATATGTTATATACAACTACTTTATTGCTTGAATTAGCATATAATTTAACTCACAGAAGTCCTTCAAAGTCAAAAAAGACCAAAGCTTTCAAATTTCCTTCAAAGAAAGAAAAACGTGAAAAGTCTAGAGAGAAAGAGGGTAAAGAAAAGGATGGTGAAAAGGAAAAAGACAAAAAGAAAAAGGACAAAGATGAAAAGGACATAGAGAAAGAGAAACGTAAAGAGAAAGAGAAGGATAAAGCGAAGCAAAAATTAAAAGACCGTAAAAAAGGAAAGCATATTGGAGATGATGGCTTGGATATCGGAGGTAAGATATGTAAATCTTATGAAATTATTCAGTGGTATATTAAACTAAATTTCATTTATTATCATGTACTCAGAAGAGCAACCGGTATTTGGGGTTAGTCTGCATTTAGCTGTTGAAAGAAGTCGTTGTCATGATGGTGTTGAGCTACCTTTAGTAGTGAGAGACTGTATTGACTTTGTCGAAGAACATGGAATGAATGTAGAGGGCCTGTATAAAGTTCCAGGTGTGAAATCAAAAGTTCAATTTTTGAAGAAGTTGTACAACTACAGAGAAGCTGTCAATTTATCTGAATTTGAACCTACAGTGGCTACAAGTCTTTTAATACTATTTCTTAGGTTTGTATTTGATATTATTGAATGTAAAAGAAAATTACTAACAATAAAGCTTTGGTGTGATACAGGGAACTACCAGAGCCCGTATTAGAGAACAGTGAAATGATATCTAGGTTTGAACAAGCAGCATCTACAAAAGATGTTGCACAAAGAGAGGCACAATTAGTACACCTAACTCAACAACTACCTGAGTGTAATAGAGTTCTTCTCGCTTGGGTTATATTACATTTAGATCATGTCACAGCACGAGTATGTAGTAAAAACAGAAAATTTGTAACTTAATATGTACTATTTGTACTTATTTTATATAAAATTACTTTACAGGAAAAGACAACTAAAATGAATGCTCAAACTATCTCAATGACATTAAGTCCTGTACTACAGATGAGTCACAGGCTATTATTAGCTTTGTTATTTCATTGCAAAGCTCTTTTTCCAAATGTACAATTAAAGAAATACGTGCCACCACTTTCGGCTGGCAGTGTTAATCTTCCAGACACTGTAGAAAGTATAGCAGCTGAATTGTCTAAACAGGAGTCGTTACTCTCACAAATACACATGCAAATGAACGCAGGGTTTGTAACGAAATCGCGTGAAGAACAATTATGGGAAGTACAACGTATGATAACACAATTAAAGGTTCTCATTTTTAATTAATTTTTATTAATTAAATATATGAAAACATTGTTCTAGCATACATATACATGTATGTATATTTATTACTTGTAGAGAAAATATAAAACAGTTCAAAAGATGGAAGGTGCTGCACAAAAAAGTTTAGATGAAGAAGTGAAATCAACTGATGAAACTGCGGTGGTAGAATCAAATGTACAAAAAACGAAAACAGAAGAGGAGGATGTGGAACATTTGAAATTAGAAACTCAGTTATCGTCTAACTCAACCTTAAAGAATAGTAAAACACACGTTTCAGAAGACAATAAGGAACCAACAAGTACAAATGTTACTCAGAATAAACGAAATGTTCATACACATGACAAAGATATTGTTGACTCTGCTGAAACATCTGTGGTTACATTGCAGTCTGCCGAGCATAAAAATGCTTTGTCTAATGCAAATGAAAATGGTATATAATTAATTATTTAAAGAAGCTATTTTTAGATCCACCATACTCACCTGTATATTACTTTAGATTCAGTAGTAGAATCCGAGCCTGAAGATGCTATTGATAAGTTGAGGGAAAGTTTAATTTACGAAGAATTATTAAATATGCAAGCACTACTAAAATCTCGAATAACTCAGGAAAGGAATGAAATTAAACGATTGATGGAAATGTTATCGGAGCGTGGTTTAGAGAAAAAGAAACCAAAGGAAAGAGTACATTCGCCAAATGAAGCAGAGATGACAGCTATGATTCAATTAATCAAAGAAAATCAGCTACTCGAGGTACCTGTGACAAACTTTGTAGTTTAATAATATAAATATTTAAATTTAATCAGATATTATTTTGTATATAGCTTAGTTGAAATTGATGAAAAATCGATTGTGAATGCTGTACGGAATTATCCGTTCAACTTAGATGCAGCATGGGAATGTAATTATGACTTGTTTTTGTATATTGGATTTTGTTTCAGAAAAAAATGACCACTTTAATTCGCAGTATCATAGAAGAAAAGGATGCTTGTATAGAGCTTCGTGTTCAACTGGCAGTTCATCAATTAGCAGCTAAAACCTGACCATTGATTATAAAATAATATTTCAAATTTATAAAAAGAACATTACACGGATTCAGAAAATATGTAACACGATGTTTTACACAGAATGAACATATATAGTTTATAACATGTTACTACATCCATGTTTTCTTGACTCGTTCTATTCTCTTGTAAAATAAAAAGAACATATTGAACATGGACATATATATTTTTCGCTCTTAATATCAAAAAATTCTTGTTTTTTTATATACATATATTTTATTATCATGCATCTGTATTCCATACGGTAATTACAACAATAACATTAACAAATGCATGTATTTTCAAGTTTGTGTATTTTCACTATGTTTTATATACTTATTTAAAACAAGTATACTATTTTATACAATATTAAAGCAACAAGATGCTTGTAAAGCATCGATCAGATGATTTTTGTCTATAAACATTTTGATCAACATTAAATAACATTGAATACTTTTTGTTTTTAAATGAGTGAGAAAGTATAACATTTTCACAAGATGAAAATTTTATATTGGAATGTAGGACCGAAAAATATAAAGTTATATAATCATATTTCTTTCTCTATGTTAATACTGAATAATATATTACACTTTACACAATCACTTCTTGCAAGTGAATATTCGCACAAAACGCAAAATACAAGTTCACATTTCTCATTATTGTCCAGTCGTTTAAATTATCAAAGTTTGCAGAAATATAATTTTTATTTCAAATCCGATCAACAAAAATATTCCAATCTTATTGATATAACAATTTTTTGCAATTTTTAATATACTCAATTTTTTCACTTTGATCATCAAAAAAATGGGACAGTAATTTAATTTGTAATATTTATCATGCATTTTTTCAGCAAAAGAAAAGGAATTAAATTGTACACAATTATAATATTTCTTATGTATATACGAATATACATAAGAAAAAAATTAGTGACGCGAATCTCTCGGATAAAATTCGGCGAGAATGTTGGCTGGAATTCTTTTCAACATCTCTTTTGGGAAAATACGTAACAATTGCCAACCAATATCCAATGATTCAAAGACTGTACGATTCTCGTAGCTGCCCTGCGAAATGAAGTTCTTCTCAAACTTGGAAAGAAATTCTAAGTAGAGCAAATCGTCCGGCGTTAAAGCTTCTTCACCGACAACAGCTTTCATAGCTTGTACATCTTTCCCAATAGCGTAACAAGCATACTGAAATCAAATTATTATTAAACTAGTTATAGTTTCAGCTTTTACAAAACTCGTGATTATCCGGATGAATGGAGGAAGGATGTTCCATTCAGCCGCTTACATAACAAAGCATAAAACATACCAATTGATTAGACACGTCAGAGTGATCTTTTCGTGTAAATCCTTCACCGATGGCAGACTTCATAAGTCGAGACAATGAAGGAAGCACATTGACGGGTGGGTAAATTTGTCTGTTATGAAGTTGACGATCAACGTAAATTTGGCCTTCGGTAATATATCCAGTTAAATCAGGAATAGGGTGGGTGATGTCGTCATTTGGCATAGTTAGAATTGGAATCTGAGTAATAGAACCATTACGACCCTCTACTCGACCAGCTCGTTCGTATATAGTCGCTAAATCGGTATACATATAACCAGGGAAACCACGTCGTCCAGGCACTTCTTCACGAGCAGCTGATACCTCTCGGAGAGCCTCAGCATAAGAGGACATATCAGTAAGTATGACCAAAACGTGCTTTTCACATTGATAAGCCAAAAATTCGGCTGCAGTTAAAGCAAGACGCGGAGTGATAATTCTTTCAATAGTGGGATCGTTGGCCAAATTCAAGAAAAGGCACACATTTTCCATTGAACCATTTTCTTCGAAATCTTGCTTGAAGAAACGAGCAGTTTCCATGTTCACACCCATAGCAGCAAATACAATAGCAAAGTTGTCCTCGTGAGAATCCAACACTGATTTCCCAGGTAATTTCACAAGGCCTGCTTGACGACAAATTTGTGCAGCAATCTGTAAAAAGCAGTTAAATTAATTACAGTAATGAAACCTAATAATATAAAATAAAATAATATGGTATGTAATTTTTATTTAAATACCTCATTATGAGGTAAACCAGCAGCAGAGAAAATAGGAATCTTCTGCCCACGAGCAATAGAATTCATAACATCAATAGCTGAGATACCAGTTTGTATCATTTCTTCAGGATAGATACGCGACCAAGGATTAATTGGTTGACCATCGATATCTAAGAAATCTTCTGCAAGAATAGGAGGGCCTTTGTCGATTGGTTTTCCAGATCCATTGAACACACGACCCAACATATCCTCGGACACAGGAGTTCGAAGGATGTCGCCAGTAAATTCGCAATGAGTATTTTTTGCATCAATGCCAGAAGTACCCTCGAATACCTGCACTACTGCCTTTGAACCAGATACTTCCAACACTTGTCCAGATCTCATGGATCCATCGGCAAGTTTTAATTGAACAATTTCTGCAAACTTTGGAAATTTGACTTCATCTAATATTACCAGTGGTCCATTCACACCAGAAACAGTTTTATATGCTACAAGAACAAAAAACAGATTTATTATCAATTATGAGTAATTAACATACAACGAATATTTTAGAGTATAATACAAAATTTCATTTAAACGAATGTGCATTTTATCGATTTAAAATATATTGTATGGGAAACGTTGACTTTCTACATTGTGTCAGTGTCTGTCTGTAGTCACATGACGTATATCTAGGCACGTATGATGAATTTCTTTTGATTAAGAATTGATCTATTAAGTCTAAAAATATTCGATTTTTCGAAATATTTGTACGCGTTGGTATCATCTTATTTCATTTTTACTCTAAACAATTAAAAGGCAAACGTATTCAAGAATCAGCTGATTAGTCGCAAATCGATCCATTGCTACGCCCAGTTTGTGTCGAGCACTTATATCTTTCGGGTTTTTTATTTGTGGAATTCAGTAAAATAAATGTAGACACTTACTGAGCCGTGGTTGCGAGATAAAATCTCTTGTAATAGCCAAAATTTGTTCTTTAGTAGCTTGACGTTCTCCAATAGTTTTCGAATACATTTTGTTCAGTGATTTCGCTGATCTCCTACGTCGGCCAAACAGCAGAAGGTACTGCTGTTACAACTTCAATGAAAGGAGACGGACTAAATGCTAAGAGTGGGGATAACTTCAAATGTTCAGTTTGAATTACGACAAATTTTACAAACCCTTCTAAAATGAATAATTAAAGTTGATTAAGCACGTTGACACTAATGAAGGTTAATACCTCTTGTTAACTAAATGACTTTTGGATATCACAAGTTTGCAATTAAGTGAATTTTACTTTGGTAAACTGATAGATATAACAAAGAGTGAGTATATGAAAAGGACAGAAATATTGGCACGTGCGATCACGTGGCTTATACTAAGCAGTTCGTTGCGTATCTATTAGCAATAATACCTTTTATAAAATGCTACGATTTAAAAAAAAAATATGCTCTGCAAAAAAAAAAATAGTGAAAATTATCTACGAAGAAAGATGACACCATTTTGTTGTATATATTTAAGTACTTCACTTAAGTTGTTATTAGTTATTCGTAATCGCGGTTTATTCAATTACATATATTCAATGTTCATAAAAATAATTTATATTTAATAGTGAAAAGTATAAAAGATAAGGATTAAAGATCTTCGTATATGTTCTTTTGATTATGGATCTTAGTTTTCAAATACAAAAAACCAATTTTTTAATGAATAAAACGCTCAAATATAAAGTTCATAATGCCAATTCACAAAAATAATGCTCGTGCGTTATTTGAAATGATATACGTCGGTAAACAATATAAAAGGTATATTTTGAATTAACTGAGAAAGTTATATTGTCAGAAAATTTTGTAGATTTTGTGCCTTGACCCAAATCATATAATGGTACCACTTTTAGTTACGGACCTGACACCAATAATTTCGCGCCGTGAAGGCACGAGTGTGCAGTGAGACACGGTGGCGGCTGGTACGAGGATATACGTGCGTGGGAACGGTTCAGTTTTCTTCAAGTGATATGCTCTGGTTCTTAATATTTTTTTGAAATTTCAAGTGCGTCACATCGTGTATAAATTGGCCGAAAAATTAATATTTATCGTCGTCCCACTCGACACTGTGTTCTCGTGGTGCACTGAAAGAAAAATAATATATCTGAAGTATGGCGGCTCTTAAACGAATAGTCAACCTGTCTAAGACTCTTAAATCAGTGACAGCTAAATCTTATCCTTGCTGTTTTCAAACGTCGAAGAAGACTTATTTTACGTACATGAATGAACCCTCTATGCCGATACCAAACAAACAACCGTGTTGGCTCAAAACTGCCGATGAAGCTATTGAGAAGGCAGAACTAGATTCGGGTAATTATTTTTTGTAATATATACGTGTTTGTCAAAAGTTGTTCAAATTTCACCATCTTGTACTTAAACTGTCTCAAATCATTTGGTTACAATTGTAGGATTATACTAGCTAAAAAATTTCACTTACTGAAAAACTAACCTTGAATTGTATTCAAAAATAAACTTAGATATCAATGGTTTTGATTTTTTACATAATTATGTGATTATGGTATGAAAAATGAACATATTTTTCGAATGTATGCCACTTTCTCCAGAGTGTGCAAAAACCTAAGAACTTCGCTTAAATTTTCATGTCAGACTCCTCGGCAAATTTCAAAATTTATGTTTGTTTACTGTAATTAATTAACAATGCCAAGTCGTACCGAATTTGATCATAATCAAATGTATTCAATGAAAACTGTCTTTTACAACACTTGCACTTTTCTTGCCCACTTGTTTAGGCAAGTTTTACATTACGATTTATTGTTCATTCTGGGATATGAAAATCAAATGTTGTTTTTATTATATTAAATGTTTAACAATATATTTTATGTATATATACGTACATAGATAAAAACTTTAATCATACGGTAATGAAAGACATTTACAGAACATCATTAATTTATTGTGAAATGAACACGTTTAACAACGTAACACACTTATTCTTGTTCAAGTGGTTGTTTACGCTTGAATTTTGCCATCTCAATTTAGAAGAATAATATTCATTACGTAATGTACTTCGCGTGCGACATGCATGCAGTTAAATGATGGCAGATTATCAATGATTGACTTCATCAAAATCGTACCCCATTGTATGGGGAAATAAAATAGAAACTCCAACATTGTTATTCAAATACTTTCGAAATACCTCGTTATTCGACTGATTAATTTAGTCGTTCGCTATATATTTGCGTTACGGATCGTATACGTAGAAGAAGCGATCTTTGTTCATTCATTTACGTCAAACTAAACATATCGTAGTTTGTTAGTATTATAGATCATAAATATGTGAAAAATAATAAAATTTTCAAATGTTCTCTCCCTACTTTGCTAGATGATAGAACGTATCCGAAGACACCACTTAAACGAACATTTTTAAAGAAAGACTTATAATCGGTATCGATAAATGCTTCTCAGTTAAAAATAAAGAAGAGTTTAGAAAACTTTTTTAGCAAATAGTTTGATATGATATATTTTTATCATTAAAAGTAAGAAAATTATCTCGTATGCAGCATGACTTTTCGTTATAATGATGAATCATATACAATTTCAAGGTCGATAAATTATATCGATTTCATGTTCGTTTCATTTCAAGTTCGTTCTATATACAAATCGATAATTGCTCGGCTACAATTCTAATTATTTCTAAAATCAAATATACTGTAATTATTTGATTCATTTTGAACAATGTATTTTGCGACCATTGTACACCGACACTTTAATCGTTGTTTCAGATAACTCAAAGTACGATGTTCCATAATACACTTGTATACTTAATCCTTCTTTGTCTTTCTGCGACGTAATTATTTATAAATATGAACTTAATAACACTTATTGGAAGGCGTGCTTGTTAAATTGAAGTTATCGGATATGAAACATCGTGTAAACCATTGACCTCGACATGCATATGCAAACTTGCAAATATGCGGTCCAATCTATTCTTGGCCACCATTATTGGTTTCGATCGGAAGCATAGAAATACGTAGTAAAGTAAATAACAAATCTTACAAAAATTATTTTTACCTACAATCTATAACTTTATTGTTATTTTCTTTATTAATAGCATTAGCATACAAGCGAATAGTTTTAGATAATTTGCAATAGATTCTATACTTTGACCTTACGTATATGCGATATACAATGGTATCAAATTGTTTATCGAAACACAACAGTTCTGTAATTATATTACGAGTCTCACTGTTTTAGTTGACTATTTTTACGCATATTCCTCTCCTTTGCCAAAGTGGGAGGCTGCCGAGGTCAAGGTTTAAATACCTTTGTCTGTGATGTGATCAGTTAAGTTCAACATAACAAATATAAGTATCTAGCTCAAAATTGTTAGTTTTAATGAATAAAAAATAATTAAGGACATGTTCGATTCTCTAAATACGTTTATTAAAAAAGGAAAGAAATTGTAAGAGAAATATAATTTGAATTATCATATTCTACGCATGATCCGAATGATTGTATTCTATGCATTTCTGGAATATGAATTATCGCACAAATACAATAGAATACAAATGACAATAGACAATAGAATACAAATGACAATATTCTTCACATTGCATATATATTTACACGTCCTTGTTAAGGCCGAGTTAAAATGCAGTATATTTATTTTACAGACCAAGTCATATTTGTCCAGGGTGCAGCGGCGACACCCACGGAATTATTAAGGGCAATGACCGATTATGGTGTCCGATGCGACGTAAGAAATGTAAAATTGTATCATATGCACATCGAAGGTCCCGCGCCATTCGCAAAACCAGAAAATGCAAGTACGTGATATGTCTGACGCAAATCAATTCGATAAGGTGGACCAGTTGATTTAACATGGTTTATCAGTAACGTGTCTCACACGTGAACCAATTCCTTCTTTACCTCCAGTCTCTTATGATAACCGAACCATCTGTTTCCTCAATCCTCTAAATGTAGCATTTATAATTATCCGTATGATATACGCTTGTGAGATAAATTACATTATGTAAGAAACAAAAATTTCAATGTCGATTACGTATCATAACGCTTTGCACATAGAACATTTCAGGTCCATCAGCTTCTTTATCGGGGGCAATGTGAGAGCAGCAGTTAATGCCGGAAACGCTGATTGCGTGCCAATTTTTTTGCATGAAATCCCACGTGTGTTTAAGGAAGGCTACCTTAAGCCTGATATTGCGTTTATCCACGTTAGCCCTCCCGACGAACATGGATACTGCTCGTTGGGTACTAGTGTGGATTGTGTACGATCCGCCATAAGCCACTCGAATATTATCGTAGGTAAATTTTCGAATCCTCCATATTTTAACGTCACCGTAACAATCGACACGTCAGAATTAATCCTCCTATTAATGCTCTTCTCGTCATTGTTCATAGCATTGGTAAACAAACACATGCCAAGAACATTTGGCGATGCTCTGATTCACGCTAGCCACTTGGACTTCGCCGTGGAGCATCACGTACCGCTCCCCGTACATCCTGTAAAAGCGCCATCGAAGGAGGAACAACAAATTGGTAAATATATAGCGGAGAATCTGGTAGTGGATGGAGCCACGATGCAAATGGGTATTGGAAGCATACCAGATGCGGTATTGTCGCTACTCGGCAATCACAAGAATCTTGGAATTCATAGCGAGATGTTCAGTGACGGTGTAGTGGAGCTCGTAAAAAAGGGATGCATAACAAACAGTTGTAAAACGATGCACAGAGGCAGAATCGTTGGTTCATTTTGCACTGGCTCAGAGAAGCTATACGAATTTATGCACAATAATCCTTTCATAGGTAAAATCCACCTTATACTGTATAGGTTTTTCGGCTACAAGTAGCTCGGAATAGAAGTAACTTTCTAAAGTCAACAAATGAAACTTTTAAGTCAAATTTTTACAGTAGTGCCTTTTACTTTGGTCAACTTGTAGCCGAACATTCTCCATTTTTTCTTGTGATTGAACATAGATGAGCTTATTGCTTGAGGTATTTTACAGAAATGTTAGTAGTGGATTATGTGAATGATCCAAAAATAGTGGCCAAGCAACCAAATATGACGGCCATTAATTCGTGCATAGAAGTCGATATTACTGGTCAAATTTGTTCCGATAGTATTGGAACTAGAATGTACTCCGGATTCGGTGGACAATTAGATTTTATTATGGGTGCAGCACTCAGTGAAGACCGCAATGGGAAACCTATCATTGCAATACAATCTGTTACTGCGAAGGGTGAAAGTAAAATTCAACCAGTCTTAAAATCAGGTTCGCGATCATTGTTTTGATTAATCATATTCTTTAGTTTCTTTTAGATTTTTATTTCTTTAACTTGTCATATATTCAAGGCGCTGGCGTTGTGACAAACAGAGCGGTTGTTCGATATGTCGTCACGGAACACGGGATTGCCAGTCTATTTGGTAAAAGCCTTCAACAGCGATCGTACGAGCTGATACAAATTGCTCATCCCGATCACAGAGAAGCATTAGAGAAGGCTGCATTTGAACGTTTGAAAGTGATGCCGGCGCCATAAGCATTTCACTGAGAAATAATACTCGAACTATTCTTTCTAATAGCATTTCGTGATAGCTGTTTTCCCGATACGTGCAAACATCTGCATGTGTCAAGAATCGCTATCATAACCCGTCTCTTAATTTTACGTAATTTATGCCTTCTTACGATGAAAGCAATTAAACAAACTCGAGATAGAAAGCATAAAGGATAGAGTCTAAACGCCACATTATAACAAATTGAGTTTCAGGCTTAAAAGAAAGCTTCCGCTTTAAATAAGCGAAAAATATTTGCCTATATACAAGTGAAAAAGCTTTTATTTTAAACGGGTATTTAATGTTAGAAGCACAATCGAAACGTGACCGATAATAACCAGAAAATGTACAATGATAACGAATAATTTTTATATGAAACTTAAGAACGTTCCTCTGTACAATGCAGTTATTGTAACGATGGGAAATACATAACGTTCGGATAAAGTGTTAAATTATTTCACTATCATTTCTATTTAATCAGTTATTTCTATTTGTATCGAATAAAACGCAAAGTGAATATATAGATACGTGTATGTATAATGTATGTGTATATATTGTGTATATTTGAGCGTTATATCGAGAAAATGAAAAATCGAATACCGATAAATCCGATGTTCTGATACTAATAATCGTGGAGATGGCAACGGATCTAATGTGATCTGACGTAAACTGACATTTAAAACCAAAAGAAATTCTTTAGATTATGTATCATCTAAATTTCGATGTAATTGCAGTATATACCCTACCGCATCTCCAAACATTAACAAATTTTAATCATTTGTACACTTTTTAATGTGATTGTATATTCTTTTTTCTTATCAATATGTTTGGTTTCAATTTTCGACGAAATCTGGACTCTACGTTCAGCAAACTTGTACCAACCAGAACTTTTAACTCGTGCGGCTTAAGATATTTACGCGAACCTTTACAACCACTAAAACGATGCCCACGCTGGGTTTGTGTAGAAGATGCGGTAAAAATTATCAATTCAGGTATCGATAACGATTATATATTATTTTTCTTTTAGTTATGAGCATTTCCCAAAAATAACCACCTTAAATTCTGTATCCTTCCAGAACACCTAGTTTTTATACAAGGAGGTGCAGCTACTCCTAACGAGTTGATACGTGCGATGACTGAACACGGGGTCTGTAATAATCTACGTGGTGTACGATTGATTCACATGGGCCTCGAAGGAGATGCACCATTTGCGAGCCCTGAATTTGAGAGTACGGTATTCCATTGTTCAACATGTTAAAAACGCCACTACCTGTGACATTCTGATGGTAAAATCATGACCATTTTTCAGAACATTTCAGATCCATTAGCTTTTACATCAGTTCCAATCTTAGAGAGGCCGTTAATGAGGGAAGAGCAGATTATATTCCAATATTCCTCCATGAAGTACCAAAACTTTTTTACGAAAGGAGAATCATTCCAGACGTCGCATTAATTCACGTCAGTGTACCTGATGCTCGCGGTTTTTGCTCCTTGGGCGTTAGCGTAGACTGTACCCGCGCTGCGCTTAGTTCAGCCAAAGTTATTGTTGGTCAGTCACACATTTAATCTTATCCTTTAAGACTAAAGATAATAAAAACAATATATTCGTTATTGGTATGTGTATCTCGTAGATAATTTATATATTCCCAGAGAAATAATACTTTCTTTTTCTATATTCAGCTCAAGTTAACGAACATATGCCAAGATCGTTCGGGGACACTGTCATTCATTCTAGTCATATCGACTGGGCAGTTAAATACGACTGTCCTTTACCATGTGTGGCTAGTACACCACCGAATGAAATCGAACAAGAAATTGGCAAACTAATCGCTCAGCGATTAGTAGACGATGGGGCGACCTTACAACTTGGAATTGGCAACATACCCGACGCTGTTCTTTGTTCCCTTGGCAATCACAAAGACTTGGGCGTTCACACGGAAATACTTGGCGATACAATGGTAGATTTAGCGGAAAGAGGAAATATTTCGAATAAAATGAAAGTGAAACATAGAGGACGTATGGTCAGTTCTTTGGCAATTGGCACTAAAAGAGTCTACGACTTTTTACACAATAATCCATTTATAGGTGTGTACATATCTGATTTTTTTAAATATTGAGGTAATAAAAGATAACTATAGATTACTGATTCAGAAACTTTCTGTATGATTATTTATTAGTAATGATTTCTTGTCACACCAAATAACATTATGCTTATTTATTTTCCAGAAATGCTTTCAATTAATTACGTGAATGATCCTCGAGTAATATCTCAACAACCAAAAATGACAGCCATTAATTCCTGTATAGAAATGGATATTACCGGTCAAATATGTTCGGACAGTTTAGGTTGCAAAATGTATTCTGGCTTTGGTGGTCAACTTGACTTTACTCGAGGTGCAGCAATGGGTCAGGATGGTCGAGGGAAAGCTATAATCGCATTTCCTTCGGTAACGAGTAAAGGAGAAAGTAAAATTCAACCAGTAATAAAGCTAGGTATGAAGTCTATATTTGGAATCAAATTATGAAGTGAATATTTCTCACTTCCGTAGTTTGTAAGTACAGATAAGTATCTTTTGATTAATAGGTGGAGGTATAGTAGTAACAAGGGCACATGCACATTATATAGTTACCGAGCACGGAATAGCAAACCTTTTTGGTAAGACACTACGTCAAAGGGCAAATGCATTGATTCAAATTGCTCATCCAGACCATAGAGAATGTCTTGAGAAAGCTGCATTCGAAAGATTGAAAACTAATCCAACAAAATATTTGTAAATTGATCGTGCAAGTATGGTATAAAATTTAAAAGACAATTTTTGACCTGTCATATGTGAAAATGCTTTTTAGTTTGTATTATCAAAATTTTCGTGTCAAACCCTTGAATTATTTTTACTTTATGGGAAAGAAAGGAAAAAATTAAAGACTTATACTTGTTGTTATGAAATTCATTTTTATAATTATCTTTTACGTACAATTTGAATAAACAAGTATATTCCTAGAATTCTTATTTTAGATACATATAAAAAGCAAAACATAATAAATATATACATACATAGTAGTTCACAAGTACAAGGTACGTTTGATACTGATAGTTATTAACTTTCCAAACGTATACTGGATTACCGCGAGCCGGGAGCTTTAGAAGGAAAAATGTAATTTTCTGAAGTAAAATTTATTAGATGATTTTCCTCCTGGAAAATATAATTCTTTAGTTCCAAAAAATGTCTATCTCTTTCTCAATAAATACATACTTTTCGAGATATACCGATTTGAAAATTGACGAAGGTCACTGTGTGTTGTACATAACATTATTACTCGAAAGTATTCGAAAGCTTAAAAGTTTATACCCTCTGGTAATGTTCCTTCTTGACGTCTCTTTTCAACGTTTTCATAATATTCGGAAAAATTAACGTAAGGCTTGATTCTAGTGTTTCTACTTGCTGGTCTTGTGTCCGGATCCGATATAGATGAGCCCGGATCCGATGACTCCGAATTACTGTTTTCTGGCATTGTTCTAATAGGAGTTTCCACAATCGGATTAAATCTAACAGATTGATTAGTTGGACTTTTCAGTGCATGAGGCAGTGGAAAGTTAAAATTGCGTACGAGAAGCGTTATATCGTCTCGTTTGCCAGTAGTTACAGTACTTTGCAAATTGCTCATATTAACGTCATGATGAATTCTTACAACTTTATCTACAATAGCTTGAGCAACACCTGTTAAAGTTGATTGAACCTGAAACTGAAATTTATTTTATGAGAATAAGAATATGTTAACTAGATAATTCGCTAATATATATTTCATACCTCTTTAACTGCAAAATTAATTAATTTTATGTTAACTTGATCTACACCAGTCACTTCTTCTAATGACTTATACAGTCCACGAGACATAAGTAATAAAAATTTACAAGAATTATCAAGTTCTATGCCACCATGAATTTCTGGCTCGGCAATGACAGGTTCTGCTGCAGCAGATGCTAATTCCTCGAATTCTCTGTATCCTCCTTTAACGAGATAATTCCCAAGGCAACGAGTAGTTTCCTGGTTCCCCAGACGAGATCCTTCCATGTAAGTTATCACATAGAACACTTTAACATTTAGGAATAACGCGAAAATTAAATACAAGTTTAGAAATTTACCTTGTCTTATGGAATCAATATCCAACCCTAAATGAGATAATCTTAACAATTCATCTTCATTCCGTAAATCATGATCTACACTTAGTTGTACAACTCTTAATACTTGATTAGGATCTGTTTTGCACAACAAGGCTCTACTGTCACCAACATTTGCAACATACAATCTTCCACGATATATTAATGCTAGAACAGCGCTGCTTCCTGCTGATAATTCACAGTTCAGTGCATTTAACTTATCAACCTATGCAGTCATTGAAAGTCTGTTAGTGCAAAAAACTTCTTACAGAAATCAAGACATATAATGCAATTCGCTAACCAAATGAGGAAATTTTTGATATGTTTCATACGAATTTAATCCATCGGGTATATCAAACTGCAAACTGGCTCGCTCAGCCAAAAGATCTCCGATAGAATCTAGGTATCCTTTTTCCACAGCTATGAATGCCTGCCTACAATGGCTTGTGTAATTATATTTTTCTTTTATATTTCAAAGACATCCCTCTCATTCGTATCTTCTTATTGTCATCTAGCGTTACCTAAGAACTTCTTTAACTTCTTCGTCTGTCGATTTGCCATTTAACTGTCCAAGTAAAATCTCAGCTGCCATCCGTTGCATGGCAAAATTTGCAACTTTTGTGCCCTCGTGGCCATCGAATACTCCATAAAGGAAGGTCGAATCGTCATAACGGCAATGAAAACTGCGATCTTCGAACGGATGTTCTTCCTGTCTATACCCATCCTCCCGATAAATTTGATTCGTAGAAAATCCCACGCCTTCAAATGTGAACGAAAAATTCCAAACATTAATAGGCAAATCATTTATAGGTTATACGAGTAAATTTCTACTCACCAGATTCCTTACACACTGGCAAATCATCCGTCCAACTGTACTGAGTATCCTGAAAAGGTATCAAATTAGGGCGTTCTGCCCTAGTTGGCATTGTTAAAGAAAAGGAAACAACTTTAACGATGATTTAAATTGATGTTCTATGTGCGGACTTACGTTTCTAACATATCGACTGCATATCGATTCATGTTGATTAAATGTATCGAGAATTTCGCAACAGTCGATTGAGCTTATTTAAACCAAAATATTTCGAAATCCAATACTCCTGCTATTCTTCAATTGCATTTTATATACGTACATATTTACAGTTTTTACAAGCTACACTTATCTATACGATTTATCGTTATTTATGCATGCTATGTACAGCGTTATAATACGTTTACATAACTTACAAAACATGAAATAACAAGATATAGAACCGCGCACACACACACACACATATACATATATATATATATATATATAATGCAAAGAACACGACGTTGTGTTTTACACAAGAAACATAAATTATTTCATCTTTTTTCTTATCGGCTTTCTTTTATAATTTCCACTCTTCTTGTGAGACAGATATACATATATATGTGTATATATGTACGTACATGATTAAAAAAACAAAAGCAGCTCTTTTCGCGAGCTTTTATCCTACCTGGCAAACTACATGACGTTTCGACTCGTTAACTGTAAAAATTTCAGTAATCGGACAGACAATTAAATCAATTGAATATGTGACGGCCTCGATCGCATCGCAATGTACCGCGACCAATAATCCAGCAAACTGTCCACAATATGAAAACCTAAAAACAAGTTGCCCTACGGAAACCGTTGCCAAAATTAACATTTCATCGACAGAAGGGGATCAATTTTCAAACAGGTTATTGTAGATCGCGTGTTTACGCGAGGCGTATTTAAATGGCAATATTTGAATGCTGTTTCGTTCTTAAATTTGTGCGAAGGCAAACATGAGTCGACGAGCGGGTCCTTCGTTAACAAAAACCGAGCAACTGCGACGGCAGAAGACCGCCGCCACGTTGAGGGAGTTCGGGCAAAGGCAGGATACGCTGGCGAAGCATCAGCCGGATCCCTTCAAAACCCGCAGAAGGATGGTCAGGCCTGAGCCGAAAAAAGTGGACTTCACTAAACCAGGAATGACTAAGGCGATGTTGGCCAGAGTAAAACAGGCGGAGAAATTTAAGCAAGAGTACGAACGTAAGCAGGAGGCAGTGACGTCCGACCGGCAGCCTAGAAGGACTCCTGCACCGATAGGAGGTGATGCCAGGTCGCGATGATATTTAAACTTAAATTGAAACGAATGATGTGATGTTTGTTAGATGAACAGCAGGCTGCACATTTTCTAGTGATCGGTATACAGATGCTCTTAGGTGTACGCCGGCGCTTTAACTCTTAAGGGCTCGTGTAAAGCATGAAATAATGTCCACACGAAAGACTAAGCCGACCAATCGAACAGTTTCTGTAATATGAAATTCCTCATTATCGTGTACAATAATTACTCTGTATTAGGATCGGTAAGGAACGAACACCGGGTAGAGAAAGGCATACTCCACGCGTAAGTCCAGCTGCCAGCCAAAGAACGTCGCCGGTAAGAAGAGAATTCGATGCTGGCCCGAGCCGTTTAGCTACTCCCAGAAGAGTTCCGGTTGCGAGAAGGCCAAAAACGCCCGAGCAAACTCTACCTAGAAAAACCACCGAATTAGCCAAGATAATGAACGCCGATATTGTTCAAGCGGAACCAGTAGGTCCAGGACCAATTACTAATGTTATAATTCCCCCTGGAACGGTGGACGAGAATCGTACCACCGTTGTGAACATATCGCAACCAGCCATAGACGAGACGAGGGGACCGTCGCAAGTGGCCAACCGTTCGATTCAAGTGATCAGGTGATTTTTTTGTGGTATGTTTCTACCAGCAACGATTCACTACTTGAAAGACTTTTCACTTTCGATAGCGAGACCCTTGACGAGCAAGACGCCGCTGAATCGGCAGCGGTGCAAAGTAGATTGTCAGATTTGCAACAAGCTAGACGAGACTTCGTTATCGCGGTAGCCAATGTCGGTGGTAACGCTGTTAATATCGAGGACGAGGTTGCTCCTGAAATCTTCCACGAAACTCCTTACACAACTCCTCCTAGACATATAGTCCGGTAAAATTTCGGATCTAGAATAGTTGAATAAGCTCTTCGATAAGCTGTGATTGTTCTAAGTAAGAGTATTGTCTGTACAGAGTACCTGACATAGAGTCTGAATTTCTACAACCTGAATACGGAATAGATCATCCAGATGTTGTCGCTGCACGCGAGTTTCTGAGGAAACAGAGAGCCAAAATGGAAGCGTTAGAGCACCACAGAAGACTGGAAGATGAATTTGCAAAAATAGCAGCAGAAACGGCAGCAGAGGCTGCTGAACGAGTGCCAGAATATCATATAAGCATTCCTGTTGAGAGAGAAGATGAATTCTATCAATACGAACCGTTTGATCCTGATGAATTAGAAAGATTCTTCGACGTTCAAGCGTATCCTCCTCGTCCACATTACGGGCCACCGTCAGGGAGAGAACACTTACCTCCTGACTTGTGGGAACTAGAAGATCCATGGTACAGACCACCTCCAGAGCCCGATGTGCCAGATCTTATAGAGTTCGATACATCGGATCTAATACAATTTGACTAATTAAACGTCCATTTCTACCGACTAATTTACTTCTACTTGCTGTAAAATACTTGTATCAATTACCATACACATGTGAATATTAACAGTAGTAATCATATTGTAATCAAATATCGCGCGCACTTAACTAAATGCTATATTTGATTACAACAAATTGAAAATAAAAGCATGTTACGAATACGTTTCAATTCTCGGATACTTTTCATCTTTTTACGTATCGAATTATGTAGAATACACATTATAATTATCATATTGTAAAATTTTATTCAATTACTCGTGGCGCCATCTCTTCGAGAAGTGCTGAAACTTTTCGGCAACTAGTTTCAGCGTTCTTCGAAGAGATGGCGCTAGTGTTTCAGTAGTTCACTTCGCTGTCGATAACGCTGAGCGACCAGTTTGAGCACTTTTCACAGAGATGGCGCCAGGGGTTCTTCAGCAAGGTAGGTAACATCTGTCTCACTCTTTCTTATAGCTTTTACATATATCTTTCTCTCTCTTAAATTTAAAGCGGGAAATATCAAATAAATTGCAATAAAACTACTGACATATAGAAGAAATTACAATAAACCTAGTAAAATGTACAACTAATTACAATAAAACTAATGAAACATACAATAAATTACATTAAAACTAATAATATATACAATAAATTACAATATATTAGTTTTATTGTAATTTCTTGTTTATTTCAGTAGTTTTATTGTAACTTATTGTATAGTTCAATAGTTTTATTTGAATTTATTGTATATCTCACTAGTTTTATTGTAATTTTTTGTATATATATTTATATGTTCCACTTTAAACGTAAGTAGTCGATCAGCAGTTTACTTTGCTGTCGATAAGTCAGGTTGGTAGCCTCAAGTTGTAATTATTTAATTTTATAATTGACTAATTGGTTTTTCTTCTTTTGTAGTCGTATCACCGGGAGAGAAGATTAAAGGAAAGCTTTGAAGAAAAGATGGAATTTAAAACATGTTCGTAGTCAATCAAGGGGGAACATAATTGCGAAGGAAGAGAAGATACTCGAGAAAATAGGATATTACATTATTTATTTCGCTTTAATTTATATTATCATAGACTAATTAATATAATTCTGTGCTGTATGTCCCAATATATTTATCTGTAATAGTAGAAATAAGAAATATTGTATTGTTAGTGCAAAGGATGCATATTAGCTATATATATTTTACTATGTATTTTATATATTGTTTAATAAAAAACCGTTTCAAGACGAATACTACGTGTCTAATTATTATTCTCCCTTAACTTCATCTATCTTTGGTCCTATCCTTTTCTTTCTCAATTAAATCTGAAAATTCCTGGAAATGACGTCATATTCCAAGAAATGGCAAAATACGAATACCTCCTCGCATGTTATGTTCTCCTGATACTTGGTCGAAAAATCGGGTTCTCCAGCCAAAAATCTGAATTCTGACAGTTCTTGGAAAATGACGTCACTACCAGGAATAGCCAAAATTCCTGGAATTCTCGATGACGTCATTTCCAAGAAGTGGCACTATTCGGATACCTCCTATGACGTCATGTTCTCCTGATACATTGCCGATTTTTCGAACAAAATCTCGAAAATCCGACTTTGTATCAGGAGAACATGACGTCATAGGAGGTATGCGTGCCACTTCTAGGAAAATGACGTCACTTCCAAGAATCGCCGAAATTCCAGGAATTCTCGATGACGTCATTTCCAAGAAATGGCAAAACTCGGATACCTCCTATGACGTCATGTTCTCCTGATACATTGCCGATTTTTCGAACAAAATCTTGAAAATCCGACTTTGTATCAGGAGAACATAAGTAGTGAGGAGGTATGCGTGCCACTTCCAGGAAAATGACGTCACTTCCCAGAATCGCCGAAATTCCAGGAATTCTCGATGACGTCATTTCCAAGAAATGGCACTATTCGGATACCTCCTATGACGTCATGTTCTCCTGATACAAAGTCGGATTTTCGAGATTTTGTTCGAAAAATCGACAATGTATCAGGAGAACATGACGTCATAGGAGGTATCCGAATAGTGCCACTTCTTGGAAATGACGTCATCGAGAATTCCAGGAATTTTGGCTATTCCTGGTAGTGACGTCATTTTCCAAGAACTGTCAGAATTCAGATTATTAGCTGGAGAACCCGATTTTTCGACCAAGTATCAGGAGAACATAACATGCGAGGAGGTATTCGTATTTTGCCATTTCTTAGAAAATGACGTCATTTCCAGGAATTCAAGCTAGAAGGATTTCTCTACTTGCCTAAGGATTAGGATAGGTTTCTTTAGGATAGCTAGACAGGTTTTTCAATGAATTAAACAGTTGATTAATAGTAACTGAATGTTTATTAACAATTTCCAAGCTACAGAAGTATCTTTACAAATTAATTATTAATTTATATAATTGCAAATCCATGTACAATACGTCTTATATAGCTAAAACTTATATAAAGTAGGGACGAAGCCTTGATTCTTCTTTATTTTTGCTGAGGATGCTGTTGTCTAAGAGTTTATGCAAACTCTAACAATTTCCCAACTGTAACTTTGCATATGTACGTATCGTACATGTATAGCTAAAAACTGGTTTAAATTTACAATATAAATGTATAAAATAATGTATAACCTATTGCTAATAGTATTTCCTAGAGCTACTCCATGTTTGAATTGAAAAGATGATAATTCTAGCTCCAAGAGTTCTTAGTCCTTCTCGTAATAACGCCAATGTCTCGATCATTCTGGAACTGAAAATGTTAGTAATTAATCTCTCTTGAAATTACAAGTTCTCAAGTATAATCAATCAAGTAATAATCAAAGAACAGTACCTTTCATAAAGGCCAGCAAGTTGTAAAGACCTCACGAACCATGCCGCAAATGGACGCAAGGAGTCTGTACATACAATTAAATACATTAACAATTAATTATTTGATCAAGAGTTAAAGGTAAAAGTAGATCGTATAAAATCGTATAAAAGACACGTATAAAATCAGGAAAGGTATTACAGAAGAAAGCCTGTTCGTTTCTTCTCGAGCGATCATCGCCGTGCATTTTCCACGGCAAAGTGCTCGAGACTTAAATTTTTTGAATCGAAGAACTAGTACTCGTAATTACGTTCAGACGGCGCATACAGTTTATTCTGAAAGATGGCAGTTTTCACGTTCATCAACGAGGCTTTCTACTCTTATATTATATCTAGTATATAGAGATCAATGGGAACCAGAAGCTTTAACAACATGTTACGTTATTCTTGATACCACAGTTTAAATTAACAATTCCTCGAAATCTGTGCCTAATGTATCTGTTAAAAAAACCGATTGTGCGCGACGTTTTATTTAGTTACAACGTTTCGTTATTACACTGTTTGTTTTACACGTGTGCATATAAATTGCGGACTACCTAGTTCTATCCCAAACTTTTACGATGGACCTACCATAAAATTAAATTAACTGTAATCGACAATAAATTGTATTTATGCAGCAAGCGCTGCAAGTATAATGGCGACACCCACTAATGGCAACGGTAATCTCATAGACGAATTCGAGGAAGCGTTTCAGGTACGATACGATGATAATTAAAGACGATATTTCAACGTTCTCAGAGTACGCATTCTCATGTAAAGTATTACTTTCAGCAATGTTTAAGTATATTGATAACGAAAGACGAAGACCTGGGAAACAATGGGATCGGGGTGTCCAGTGGTTTGACTGTGGATAAAGAGGAAGCACGGAGTGAAGTTGAACAGGTTACGCTAAGATTCATTGATCTAGCGAGGCAGATGGAAGCTTTCTTTCTTCAGAAACGATTTTTGTTATCCGCACTGAAACCAGAGCTTGTAGTGAAGGAAGACATCAACGATCTTAGATTAGAACTAGGACGTAAAGAAGATCTAATAAAAAAGCACTACGATAAAATTACAGTATGGCAAAACCTGTTAGCAGATCTGCAAGGATGGGCAAAATCCCCAGCTCAAGGTCCGGCACCTAACGGTAAGAATAATAAAAGGGAATGTTAGAGTGCGGTAGTATTGTTAAATAACTGTAATATTCTTCAGGCTTACCTAACGGTACTCAGAGTGGCCAAAACCAGCAAACGACCAACGGAGGTGGAAATACAGCTATGCAACAACAGCAGCAGATATTGCAACATCAACAACAGATCCAGCAACAGCAACAGCTGCAGCATCTGCAGCAACATCAAATGCAACAACAACAACTTCATCAGCAACAGGTATTTAAGTAATACCGTTACAAGCAAAGCTGAAACTCCTGTGTATTCAGGCAGCTGCTTAAAATTAATGTTGAGAGACATTTTTTTGAAACATGTGCATATAAATTGAAACAGGAGAAATGTGTGACAAAGTAAACATTGTACATTTACAGAGTATCTCTTTTTTTTTTGTTGTAGCAGTTACGATTAGAATTTACATCTCAAATCGCAATTCTTTAAGCTCCTGCTTTAGTTGTAAATTCAAATGTTACTCATAATGTAAATTATTGGTTTTCTTTATAGAGAGTATCATTGCTTTGCACAATGATATACATATATATATATACATATTACAAAATTATACTGAATGTAATGTTCTCATTTAGAGATGATACATTTATTATAACTAGGTTTCTATATTATTTGTTACAATCTGAAACTGAATGAATATTATTGTTGAATGACTGTACATATCTGTGTGTATGCATGTGTGTGTGAATGTACAAAATGTATATAAATATTAATAATTTAAATTGTTAAGTAATTTTTTTGTAAAGTTTAAATACTTACCAGAATCTTAGAAACTATTTTTGCTCCATTTTTTTTGTTGTTAAACTAATAGCTGTTCAGGACGTAAAACGGTTATTCAGTCCTATTGCACAAAAAAGGCAACTTGTACTAGTGTTGCGTATATTCAGTGCCTTATATAATTCCTATCGACAGAAATGTAACATGTAAGAAAAAGTTTAAAGTGCTTTTACTAGTAGCTGCGATATAGAATTACAAAAGTATAAATTTCATTTATGAAAAAGATGGGAAAGTATCAAATAGTAGATCTACATACATGAATATGTTGTAAAATGGTGCCAAAATGATTGCTATTTAATGTGTACAAATGTTTAGCCAAAAACTGACATATAATAAATCTGATAATGGCAATAATAAAAGGAAAATAAGCATATTACGTTTGCTTGACGTTAATAGTGAACCTAATGATCCCTACTACCTATAAACTAAATTAGAAGCAGATAGTGATATTTCAAATACAATATGATTTAATAATTTTTCATTCAAAATTACGTACATGTAAATATATACACGCATTCGATTATATCTTTTTAAATTTCTTTTATATTCTTTTCAATTATAGTATACTTCTCTTTGCCATATATTGCAAAATCATTATAAAATTTATACATATTTTTTATTTTTACTAATTCATTTCTGTTTATGACACAATGAATATCTTTTGCATGTCAAGGTGTATGCATGTATTTTGCATTAATGTAAAAGCTATTAATCAAAAACATCTACATTAAAACCAAATGCAAAATTACAAAAGTTATATATTAACAGAAACTTATATTTTTTCTACCATGACATTTCACAAAATGATATTCATCTGTATATATAAAATTCAAATGTAACATTTGATAAAAATATCACAGCCATTGGACAAGTCAGTGCAAAAAGAGATCATACCATTTCACTTGAACATAATTCAGAGATTCTTCTTACATGCAAGTAGATATTTCCAGAATAAATCTCCATTCAAGATGAAAAAACCAACCCTTTTCCTTTGCTTTCTTTCCTTTGCTTATCCTTAATTACTGTTCCTAAATGCGTCCTACTATTTGTTGTTAGGATCAAGATGTATATATACATTGAATGCGTATATGTATTACTTCTGAAGTGTCTACTATTTAAAATAACTTGAACGCCAACGTTTTATCATTCTAAATAGTGTTTTCGCTCGTCATCATTTTCTATGTGGATAAAATTTATTCGAAATGATATAATTAGTTAGTAACAATATATGGCGTGTATAATGAAAGAAGAATGTATTTCTAAAATGTTCGATGTGACGTTGCAGGTGCAGCAAGGATCTGGCGCTCCACCTTCATCGGGTCTGCAAGGAGTCGGGGTCTCAGTTGGACAGCAGGGGATGTTTATGACACAGGGAGGAGTAGGTGTGACTGGTGCACGGGCCGGATTCCCCGTCGGTGCTGTGGGGAGCACCGCACTTCAGGGTCCGCTCGCATTTCTGGAAAAGACAACGAGCAATATAGGGATGCCCGAGAGGCGGAGTTGACGCGGAAGGGGAAGGGGCCGGGGTCGGGGTCGAGGAAAAGGCCGAGGAAGAGGACGGGGCGGAGGTGGAAGTTTACCTCCGCCGCCACCACTTCTCGATACTTCGGACCCGTCGTCGTACGCTGCTGCTGCCGTAGTCGCAGCTGCTGCGGCAGCGCCCCTTCCCTCTCCACAGCAGCAGCCTCCACCGCCTTGTACATGAATATTTTTACAATCGAGTCGATTTGTTTAAATGTAAAATATATTGTTCCTATCGTCTAATTATTGTCACGACACCTCAGGCAAAATTGTTCTTGATTAGGTTCTGTTTCTATTTAGTAAAGGTACTAACTGTATATGTTAATTTTACATGAAGTACGTGTTGCGATGATTTATTAAATAAGCCTGTACAAATATGCGTGTAATGCGTGAAACAATTAGTTATTCTGGAAAATCGGAATTGTAATCGAAGAATAATGATTAAGCAGTGCCAGTTTTATTAAATTGTATCATCGGTATAAATAACGAGCACATATGCTTTTCTCTGCAGAGACTTTCCCTGGGAAAATATTCCATGTTCGTTTCTTTTAAAATCGTTGATCTTTATATTATATTTCATGCTTTATGTTAATTCAGAGAACCGTGTTGAAAAATTATCGTTTTCTGTTTAATTGTTCAAAAAGAGCTAAGCAGTTAAAATCGTATGTAACAAAATCGTAATGGTTGAAGTACTAACATAAGTTTCACATGTATATAGAATTAGAGGCACGAATTTTCATACAATAAATCATGTTGTATTTTATTATATTAAGTTCGGATAGTTATTAGCACTTTTACAAAACATGTATAATATTTCATACACAAATATTGATAAGATTTGTCGGGTATATTTCAAATGTGACACAAATAAAGTATAAATTGCCCAAATTTTAATATACCTCCCGTAGGATATAAACTATATTATATTAGGTTACTTTGGACAAATTTGGTACACACTGTATTCTATTCTATACGATGCCTATACAGTTAAACTGTTTAAAGTTTAATGCATCATTATTTTGATTCGATATTCTTGAATAATTCTTGTTCATTCTCGATTAATTGATTATTATTGATACTGTAGTTAATTGCTTTAGTAAATGCAACGTTTCTTATGTATAAAGTGAATAGAAAAAAAACTGTACAAAAGAAAATTCATTACATTTGTACTAGGTATTGCCTTACTGTAAAGATATAATTCTGTACACAAATATAATGGTTACAAAATTTATAAACTGCTTGTGAATCAACTTTCTTTTACAGTCCGCGATTTGCTTTGATTCGAGGGAGGTGGGCAAATTTGTAGATAAAAATATATGCTATATATATATACATATACATATATAGCAAACTTATATACATATATTGGTTGTATACACGTATGTATACATACCATATATATAAAGCAAAAAGTACATATACATATACATATATATATATATATATATATATATATATACGAAAATAGATAGACTCGCACCCATACAACTTAAGATAGTTGTAAGTTTTGTAAGAACTGGATCAGCGTACGGGTCGGGCGACCTTTCATTCCACTTGGTAGATATGGTAACTTATCCGAACCAGGACCCATTACACCTGCAATGTCTAAGTGCATCCACGGTGTATCGTTCGAAATAAATTCACGCAAAAATGCAGCTGCGGTGCATGCACCACCGGCTTTGGTTCCCGCAACGTTTTTTATATCAGCTGATTTAACTTTCTCTGTAAATAATAATACATTATTTCATGTATGTATTAATCTCTTTCATTATTAAAAGATTCTGGACGCGTAAAAATATGCATTATGTGTGCATAAGACTTGAGGGATACGTACTTACGTTAAGACAACTTTCAATGCATATAGGATTCTTAAGGCTTACTAACGAAATACTATCGAGTAATTTTCTTACTTGTCATATCATCAGTGAAATGTTGCCAAAGCGGAAATCTCCACATTCTATCACCGGTTAAGATGCCAGCATCTCTTAATTTCTCAAACAACGCACCGTTGTTTGTGAAAACTCCAGTCGCTGCTGCCCCTATAGCGATGTTCATAGCACCCGTTAACGTAGCAATATCCAAGATAAAGCTGTAGGTGGAAAGCGAAACAAAAATATTTTAATCACTACAACGTTTATTTGTCACTAAACATCTTCTAATTGGAGCAACAATCATCACCTTGGATTAAATTCATGAGCATAACAAAGTGCATCGGCAAGTATAAGTCTGCCTTCCGCATCAGTATTGTCTACGATGATGCTCTTTCCGTTCATTGCGACCACGACATCTCCTGGTTTGGTCGCAGATCCAGATGGCAAATTTTCAGTGAGCGGTGTCAAACCAATAATATTCAAGTCCAATTTAAGTTCAGCAGCAGCGCGGATAGCAGCTACTACACATGCCGCACCAGTCATGTCAGCACGCATTTCATCCATGTCGGCTGAAGGCTAAAATTGTGTACACTCGCATTATATTATATTTGTCGAAAACATAAAATCTTTTTTAACACCATGCGTTACCATAGTGATCACTCCATAGACCCCATTCTAGGATCAAGCATCACTATAGCGACTCTAGCATTATACTGTCAAAATTATTGTTCGTTACATACAAGCAAAAGCGTAATTAAATAAATGTCAAAATCGATTGTGGGAAAGATGACCAGAGTCCATTTTTAATTCCACTAATGAAAAAATGATGTTCGTGGAAAGCACGAACTTTTGTTTCACATTTCTGGAAGGGGACAATAAAGTGAAATTCTCATCGTTCTTCTCTCCCGATCTTTCATTTATAATCAACATTTACCTTGAGACTGATACCGCCAGCATCGAAGGTAACTCCTTTACCAACGAAGATGATCGGCTGGGAATTATCACCAGCACCTCGATAATGGACTTCTACGAATTTTGGTGGCTCGGTACTACCGCGAGATACGCTAAGGAAAGAACCCATTTTTTTCTCCTGCGCCCAATCCTTATCGTGTACTTTGACGACAATTCCTAATTTTGGTAGAGCTGCTTGCACTTCCGTAGCAAACATCGTAGGCGTCATTATATTCGCAGGAGTATCCGCTAAGCGACGCGCCCAGTTTTGAGCTTGAGCTTTAATATTCCCAATTCGCCACTGCTCCCTTGAAATCATCTCAGATTTATTGCATTTACCGCGACACGAACAGGCATATATAGAAAATCTCTAGTACTCACTGTCCTTCTTGGCCGTACAGCGATACCTTCGGAAACGTTTTTTGTTTCTCCTCATTTTTCATTCCTTGATAGAACCACGTTGATAACGCAGCTCCTTCCGCTGCCGCTTCAGCATCCCCCAATGTTTCTAAATGTATGTCCTTTATTTCGACTGCGTCCAGCGCACGGCACCCGGCTAGAACAACGTTATCGTGTTATTATGAAAGCTATTAAATAACTCTAAACGTACACGTGAATTTATACGCGAAATGCATGCTACCTACCAGCTGCTGCTATACGTATGTTCTCTTTTCCTTCGTGGATTTCCTCGAGCTGATTAATGCCACAATGTCTTTTTCCAAGACCGACAACAGCCACTCCTACATAATCCTTCTCGTCCAAACCCCAAAATACTCTAGCATGACCTTTGGGAATTTTTGGGCCTGCTCTGTAGCGATACAAGTATTAAAATATTATTTAAAATTATTCACTCGACAAAATGCTACGTTACTATGGTAAAGAAGGTCGGAGGCATTTTTGTACGAAATTAAAGAAATTTCTTTAAAGGGCATACTGAGACACAAATTCAGAAATTTATTCATTACAATAAGTCTAGGCGTCTTGGACACGTATCAGCACATCTTGCAGTTTTTAAAATACAATCTAAAAATATACTATCCTTTACGTACGTACCCTAGAATAGATCCCTTTAAAATTAATCTAATTAACGCCTCTAATAATTGTGCTAATTATCAGATTAAAATTACAATTACTTTTCACATTTAAAATTACATAAATAAATTACAGCTATATATATTCTGTGATTTACAATGGTGGCAATCAATTTTGCACTGGCGGTACATTAACGATGGGTGCGACAATTATTCCTGATCTTGTAACAACATTCAAGAATTGTTTCTCAATATAATACAATACGATGTAATACTATATACTCTTACTTATCAAATTTGATTCTTTGTTTATATACACATGCACACACGGATATATATATATATATATATAAATATATACAGACTTAAATGTTGTAAATTTGTCATGGGGTTTCACATTTGTAACATCGTTAATCTTAAGTATTATTACGTAAATCGTAAAGAAACTGTTCGAAATTGACATATTGATATTTAGAAATACAAGTCGTGATATAAACTCGTTTAAAATAGACTGTTCAGAGCTAAGTAAAATAAACTTTTTACACACGTTTGTCTGTTATAGAAAATAGATGATGAATGTAAATTCGTTCAATGTTCTTTGACAAGACAAATAATTACATGTGAGTGATAACTGTTATTTTGAAATTAAGATATTTACTTGCAATTCAACGAATACTCTAGTTCCCACAATTAAACAAAAATATTCGTCGTTTAACATCTCTCATTACAAATTCCACATTTCCCTCCTTAGCTCTGACATTATCAATGTACAATGTACAACGACAGTGGCGGTAACACTGACAGTAGGAACTTAATGCAATTCAAGCACATTTACTACTTTTCAAGCTGTGACGGTGTTCTCTTGGCACAAATTGTATTGAACAGACAGTATCGACGTTGTTTTTTGACATTAACTTATACATTTCTACTCTTTACAATTTAATCTATTAGGCTACTTTGGCAAGATCTGCTATAAGGATAACATCTTACGTAATTTCGGTTACGCACTTACGTGGCAATCATTACGAACAAACGATTTAAAATATTCTCTCTTTTCATATACAATTACACGTCATAAAAATATTTGACAAACTGTAAATTGTTTAGAATAATGAAACTTTATGTACCGTTCGACATTCCCGAATTATTTATTTAACTAAACGAAAGTACTGTATGTGTCTAACGAACTTGTACAACTTTACTCTAAACAAATTGTGGCTAAAAAAAGGCACAAAGTACAAAAATATGGATAGTGATAATGATAATTAAATTTACCTAATAGAAATGTTTTATTACATACGAATTGTGCTAATAATCGCTGTGCAAATACAATAATCGTGGAACATAATCACAACTAAATGATTATAACATTATAAAAGGCCATGTTCCGTATCATTAAATATGATCAGATGCACACTGTGTGTATCGCTAATATAACTGTACGAATTATTTATCATTAAAATTCAGTCTATAGTTAAAATACCTAAACTGAGAAGCAGTTAAATGAAAATAGTGTAAATATCAATACCCATATGTGTTTGATAAAAATATAATGGACAAAAAAAGAGTTTGTTTAAGCTGCTTAACACTGAGGAGTATTACTTTTTCAAACAAGTCAGTCTCCAATCATTTAAATTTCAATACGTTTCATGGTTTTTGTTCTTTTTTTCTTTTTTTTTTCACTTTTTTTTTTTTAATTTCGCTTATACAACAAATAACTATAACATTTAGAATAAATTTTCATCTTCTCGTTGTCAATCGTGTCTGAGCACTTAATTGAATAGATTCCAAAATATACATTTCAATGGCTTTTTGCTAAAGGATCGTTTAAACTCGTAACTAACTTTAAACTAATTCTAATATTTTAATAGTCCCCCGAGAATTGGCGGCTACCACAACATTGGACATCTGTTTCCAGCAAACAGCGGACACGAATTCGTTCAGATCCTCTTCCTTTCGTTCTTGTATCTCTAATATACTCCGAACCGCGTCGAATTTGTACGAGAATAATTGCTTCGTAAGCCCTTTGTAGTAGACATAGAGAGCGTTATTCTCTGACCCACAGGCCACGTAATCACCGTCAGTAGCAAGACCTACGAAGTTTTTCTCGTTAACGTGCCCGACGAACGAGCGCAAACAATGCGGATTATTGATATTCCACATTTTCAATTGCGAATCGGTACTAGCAGATACTATTTCTTCCTTGTTAATGAATTTCACGTAGGAGACAGCCTTGCGGTGACCTTTGAAAATACACAGCGCCTCCTTCATATTACGTAAATCATAATAATGGACACAGTGATCCGCAGATCCAAACGCTAAGTGGCACGAGCTACGTGGATTAAATTTTACGCAACATACGTTAGCTTTAGCTTCTAAGGAAGCAACGGAATGATCATTATTCAAAGACCATAACTTAACTCTGGCGTCGTCCGATCCGGACGCTATGAGTTTGGTATCAATATCGTTGAAATCGACAGACCAACATCTCTTCTCGTGTTCTTGAAATGTTTTAGTTCTCTGACAAGTCGCTGCATCCCATACTGTCACAGTTCCCTCGTAATCGGATGAAGCTAGCATGCCTTTATGGAATGAATTCCATGAAACGCATGATATTTTCGAGCTGGAAACCATTTCTACGCAGGGGTAATGTATGTCCACAGTGTCTCTTATTACCGCGCTGTAGTCGAATACTTTTATTCGTTTCGTGACACCGGCTATTGCAAAGAATTCGTTATCCTTGTCGAACTCGATGCTGGAAACGATAGTGGAAATACTGAAAATATCCGACGAGTAATTCAATGTGGCTAGTGGGCGTAACGATTTGTATCTTGAAAATTTAACAAGATTCTCTCTAAACACATCCAGTCCCGAGCTCGTGCCTTGCCATGAGTCGGTCTGACTTTGAGACTTGTGCCCAAGTATTAATTCCTTGGCGCGAGAGTCAAAATAACATTGTACGAAGTCATCAAAATGAGCATGCATTCTCTTCCTGCGCACAGCTAGAGTAGATTCGGTTACGTGATCGATTTGCCTTTTACTTCCTGCAGGATTAATAAATGTATCGGTTCCAGTAGCGCCAGCTTTCTCAGTGGGTTTTACCATGTTCGCGTCTATCATATCTATGAGACCGATCATTTCTTTTCTAATCGCCGACACCTGTGCAGTATCGTTCTCACTTGATTTCTGCAAGTCTTCCACCGTGGGACATTTATTTTGCACATCTCTTAAAATATTCTCGACTTCTTCCGTGTCCCTCTTAATCAATGCTATCTCCTTTTGCAATTGATTCTTTTGATCCTCTTTCTGCTGCAACAAATGTTTCAAGAATTCGTGCAATAATTTATTTTGCGCCGCCCATGTCTCTGCCTCTAACAAGTGCTTCCTTTGCGTCAGTACTTCTAACATCACATTTACGTCCCGTAAAGTTAGATTAGCGCTTTCTGCAGTTACGATATCCCTTAATCCATCGTACGGCGGTATTGATAAATCTGTACCAGCGGAGTACGAAGATCCTAATTCGGCTAGACTTTTAGTTCTAGTTTTATACTTTGATATCAATTTGTGTAACAAAAAGTTCGGGAATATATCTTGTTGAGTTAACGTGTAGCTACACTTCGGGCAACGTTTATTGGCCTCCAAAGATTTTACTATACAACGGTAACAAAATGTATGACCGCAACGTGTGATATGAGCTTCGTCAATTACCTCAAAACAAATAGGGCACAGATAATCATTATTTTTATCTTCGAGTGTACCGCTAATCTTATGGAGAACATTCCCCGACTGATGTTGTTTACTTGTTCTATCACTACATTCACCTACACTCCCACTGCTCCCAGCAGTGCTATCGTTTCCCAAGTTACTATCACTGGTAGCTGACATTTTTCCTCATGGTTAAATAATATTTCGTAAAATATATTTAACTACTTTAAAATACATCTGACGTAAGTTTAATTTGCTCTTTTAAATCTCATATTTCCTGTATGCTTTTGTTTGTAAATTTCTTTTGTAATTGATAATATTTAGTTGGTTAATAATAATTGATCTAAAGGAATAACCGCATTGCAACTGATATCTTTTTACAAAAATTGCTTTTATATAATAAAATGTGTCTGGTAACTCCTTTTGTCCTGCAAGTTTTTGCTTGATATCATGCGTACAATACCCTCTCTCAGTCTAGTCTCTCCTGAAACAATGAAAATAATGCCAGTGAGCTCGTGGGAAATACAAATTTCACTCAAATTCAAGAGTTTTAACAGAAAATATATTTTATGGAAAAATTCTCGAAATAATAAAGGAAAAGCAATTCTGAATATTAGAGATAAAGCTCAGGCAGCATTATGACAATTGTTTCAGGCTGGAACTATGAATAAAACATTTAATATTCATTAATATTAATCCATAAGATAAGTAAAATGAAAATTACTTAAAAAATGTAAGATTGCAGTGTCATTTCTTGTAATAAATATATATGCTTATCACAACTCAAGGTTGTTTGATCTATGTAAATTTTATATATCTTGAATTAATAATGTCAGATATATGATAAGCGTGTATATATGAATATTACACGTATAATATGAAAAAATGAGTTTTCATGTATCATATGAGAAAATAATTGTGTCTAGTGAAAAAATAATATTACCAGAGACTTTAACAAATACATGAAATGAAAATATCTAATATTCAGAGTGTTAAAACAAACCGTTCAATATTTATATAATACATAGGGCATATAGTACCAAGTAAAAAGCCATGTCGAAAACTCACCCATTTCTGAGATATAGATATTTTCATACGTTATATTACAAATGTCTTATTACTTAATTATGGAGTTTCTACAATATTTCAGACCTCTGTCAAATTGTACGACAAACGTGCATAATTTTTCCAAGTCGTTAATCGACAAAGGATACACTTACGAAATATGTATAGAAATTCTATAGAAAGGTAATGAGTGAATCCTGCGATAGTAAAAAACAAGTTTATATTTCTGAAACAGTTGAGCTTTCAACCTATGTTTATCAAGTTTTTACTCAGTACAGTGTATCCCATATACTACATAAATATTGAATAACGCTTTCTAAAACTCTGCATAAAATAGGAAGTTCCTGTTTCTCTGTCGTGCAAAAATTTTTAATCGGTAAACTCTAAGATCATGAAATGCGCCTCAGCTCATTATGCCTGGCTCATCCAGACGAACGTGACTATTTTCACCTGGCTACGCGTGTCCTTCCTTTTCCGAAATATAAATTAAAGTATGAACGATAAAATCGGAATCAAAACTCCGAGCCAACACGGGCAGTAACGCTAATATGATTTAAGTAATACGAAATATATACTAAGTTAAAGTAAGCTAATTTTTGAACTTACAGTAAAACATTTTTCTGTAGTTTTCCGTTAACTAACGCATCATATTTAGCCGCCGTGGGAGTCAATGAGATGTTGCTTTCATCTTCTGTTTCGTATATACCAAGCACTAATCCTTTCTGTTGGCAAATTCAGATATCAAGAATAAATATCGTGTACAGAAATGATTATGATTTCGCGTACAGTTCTGCGTTATATTTTTATACAATACAATTCGAACCATAGCCTCACAAAACAGAGACTCGCATCATTTCACTTGGAAAAGTCTCTTATGAAAAAAAAAGATAAAATGAGATACAAAATGTACGATTAACGAAATGACTCGTTAAAACTGTTCACGAATTCTGCACATCAGTCAAACGTTTTTTTTTCCTTTACCCTTTAATAATGTCCGAATGCCGAGATGAAAAATTCTCCGTTTCAATCGCTCGTTTCGTAAAGTAGAAATAATACGATTCGTCTAATACAATAACAGCTAGAAATATAATAGAATTCACGAATAAATAATATTATAATTACCTTCATGGTCGAGGCGCAGGATAAGAAACGTAACTGGGAATTTCCGTACTGCAGACCCTTGCCACTGATAAGAGACAATGCCATAATTTATTCGAGAGCACTTAGCTGATATATATACGTATGATTATATAGATACGTGCGAGTGTATTAGTGTATACGTACAAATAAACGTACCTATACATTTACCTCGATAGATACGATATCTAGATATCTTGGTCACTTATGTTATAGATTCGCAACTCTAGTATCTTGCTTTTTTGTATTGCCATCTGGTGGAAAGTTCCGAAAATTCACAGGAAAATAGTTTAACTCGTTTACCGATACAAACAATTTGTGAACTATCCTCTATGTATTTCTTTTTTCATGTGATTTCCATTACTTAATACTGCTTAATTCAAAATAAATAATTGTAAAATATTATGACTAATATTATATTCATTAATTTTTTGTTAAGTCTTAAGTCACTAAATATATTTATCTATACAAGAGATACACGGCGTTCGCATGTTATTTTTCGTATCACGTTAGGGTTTTACATAAAATTATTTATTAAGAAATTCCGCCATGGGGTCCTCCTCGCGTTTTCGTTTCATCTGGAATGCCTCAATCTCATCTGACGTTGGTGGTTTTACTTCGTACATACTATTGTAGGGTCGTTTTCTTTCATCCATCTGCAATAATCTTTCTGCCTCTCTTTGCCTTTCGCTCTCTTTCTGTAATGCCTGTTGCAATTTATCTTGTTCCTGTATTTTAGCAGTCATCTTTCTGTTCTTTCGTTTCTCCTTTTGCTTTTGTTTCTTCTCCTTTCTCTTAACTGATTTAGACTTCCTTGTCGTTTTAGACACTCTCTCTTCTTCGTCCGATGAGGTTTCGCTACTCATCGATTCTTTATCGGATGAATCTGCTTTTCCCTCATCAAATTTCTCTTCTTCGTTTATTATTCTTTTAGTTTCAGCCACGGCTGCTTCTGCTGCTCTTTTACCTGCAATTCCTGTACAATATGAATTCTTTACAAACGAATGACAACATTTGTATCCCCATTTGCCAGCGTTCCAATAAGATCCATAAACGGAAGTATGATTGTTCGGATACACGTCTTCTTCATATTTTGATCTAATCTTCGTTCTGTCTTGCCCTTTAATGATCTATAATTAAATACAAATTTGAAAAAAGTCTGTAAGAAGTTTTAAAAAGTATATAGAAACCATATAAAATTGCAAACCTTTCCGTATCTAGAATATTCAATGTACTGTTCTGTTTGTGCTAATAACAAAGAAGCTGGAAGCGCATCAAGGTGTTCTTCACCACCATATCTATTAATTATGCTTCCGCGAGCTTTGTCTTTTAGTTCGTCACGTTTTTTATCATATTCTTGTTTAAGCAATTCTAACTTTGTAGGTTCAGCGAGCAAGTGAACATCAACACCTCTTTCATGTGCTTCCCATGCGAATAACTGGGCATTCGCATGTTGTTGCGTGTCTCCAGAGAAACGCACGAAATTTTCACCTTTATAATCCACCCTACAATTAAATATAAATATTCAGATATTACCTTCAAGATAAAAAAAATACTTCAAAGGAAAATCAGAAAATTCATAAAACTGATACATACTCTTTATCTGTACCAGCATAAGGATTGTCTCGCATCGATCTTGTCTTAGGATCATAGTATGCCGAATTTGGATTCAAATTTCTTAAATACTTCGCGGTGTCTTCTCTAATTCGTAAATTTCTAACAGTAATGCGTTGTTTGGAGTCTACTTTTGTGCCAGGCATGTCAACTTCATCGACATATTTGTCTTCATCTTTATCCGAATCTTGTTCATCATTCTCTTCCGCGTTTAACTTTTCTGCGCGCATCTGCCTTTTCGCCTCTTCTATCTTTTGATACTCTTCAACAATAGCTCTATGTGACGAAGGATCGTAACCAGCCCACCTGTGTTTATCAGATGAAGACAATGAAATGAACTATTTTTAAAATGCATTAATAAAACTTAGTTAAAATTACCTGTCTCTTTTGCCATCATAGTCCATAGACAATTCTGGCTGTGTAAATTCATCTGGCGCTATGTTTACATTCGTGTATTTAGCACCTATTTTACGTGGACGTTCCATACACTCCTTTTTTTTATGCGTCATTGCTCCACAATTTTCACATGCACCTTTACGATATTTTGTTGCTACTTTAGAAGAATCTACACCTCGATTATACCATTCATCTATACTACTAAATTGCTTTTGTTTCTCAGGCTGTGGCCTCTGGTGTTTCAAAGTGGGCCCCTTAAAATAATTTTATGCAATTATTTGTACCATCTTAACATTGTTAGAACAAATATAAGTATACCCGAAAACCAGATAACTCTACAAAGAAAGTAATACGTACTTGCGCTCCAAAATACCATGGCGTGGCACTAATATACTGTGGAATATGCGGATTAATATCTTTGCCTTCTTCGTCTACAGCAGCAGGTGCTGTGCCAGCTTTTCTTGCTTCTTCCAACTCCTTTGCCTTTCGCCAATCCTCCCTACTTTTCTTTTTTGGTTCATCCTCAAAATTACTTTTGTTTTTTATAATTTTTGATACAGGTACATTGACTAAGGTATTAGCCATTTTGATGAAACTATTAGAATTATGTTTTTTTAAATCATAAAATACATTTATAACATATTTTATAATACGTATCGTTTATTCTAACGTTTCATGTATTGAGTACTATTAAAACTAACCTAAAATTTGACAAGATTACGTAGTCTTGTACGAGGTAGCTATATACATAACATTTAAGGTAAGTTTACGAAGACGTATGACAACGAAATTGTGATAAAAATTGAACCATTGCACTATTTCTATCTATATAATTTTGTAATATTACACAGAGCGTACACTTAATGAAATTTATAAAATAACAAATTATTAAATTGAACAAGTTATCGAGACAAGTGCAGCTTGTATATTCTATAGTAATCATTAATCATCAAATATATTTATCCTATTTTATATTTTACATTATATAATTTATTTGGAAGAACGAAGTATATAATAGGAAATTAAAATTATAAACTGTATCAACCGTAAATAATTACAGATTGTATACTAGATTTGCATTGAACAAATATTTAATTACAAAGTTGATCAATGAAAATCACCCTAAGAGGCCCATTTAAAAAGTGGGGATTTATCGACAGTATTGGGGCCTTATAAATAGGCATATTTCAAATTTAATATTTTCGCTTTAATCTTTCGTTCCGAGTATGTAATTAAATCAGTCTAAAGCATGTGTATTAACTAGTATTTCAGGACACGTAAATATGTTATAAATTTATTGCAAGAAACAGCTACAATTTCCAGCTGCTTCAAGAATTGGAATGTAAGATCAAAATGGAGGCAGTGCCAAATAGATCGATATTGTTCCGTAATGTTACGTATTGTTGCTGATTTTTCTACTTGTCGCAAACTAGTAAGTAAATGTCTATTAAAGGATGTTTAACGCTACACGCTATGTTATTTAATTAACTTATTAGGATAATTAATTAACTACCCATACACCCGCGAAATTTAAGTCCTAATACTAAAACTATTTTTTCCGAATTTTTTAAATTTGTTTTCAAGTTCTTTGCTTGTTATCTACCTTTGGGGAATCTCGTTTAAAACTACGAATATATACATATATATCTAGGAGAGTAACATAAATATTGTAAAACATAATATAAAATAATTTTTTGTGAATTGCTCAGTGATTTAAGAATATACCTCTGTTATTTTTAATTTAGAATAGAGCATGGAATGGATGGATCGTGTCCACTTCTCCTTCCATCCTTTGGGGAAAAGGACAACTCTGAAAGAGAAACTGCATACACATCCCAAAAGGTTGGTCTTTATAGACCAACATCGGATACAATTGATTTGGGATATCATACATTAGACAACAATGCCTGCCGTTCAACATCTTCTTCAGCTGTTATATCAGTTCCAATTAGACAACAAATTTTATTGCAACAAAAGTGCACGTATGTCACAGATTTGTGTAAACTGGACGACACATTATTACTGAAGATATTTAGTTGGCTGGGCACCAGAGATCTTTGTTCTGTTGCTCAAACCTGTAGACGTCTTTGGGAAATAGCGTGGCACCCATCTCTTTGGAAGGAAGTAGAGATACGTTATCCCCAAAATGCAACGGCTGCATTGAATGCTCTGACCAGACGAGGATGTCATACATACATTCGTCGCCTGACATTTGAAGGTGCTGTTGGTTTAACTGGGATTTTTGCTCAGTTACCATTCTTAAGTTTAACCTCGTTAGTTCTACGACATTCTAGACGTGTTACAGATACAAATGTGACAATTATTCTGGATAATTGTATGCATCTGAAGGAATTAGATCTAACAGGATGCGTCTGTGTAACAAGAGCATGTAGCCGTATAACAACATTACAATTGCAATCGTTAGATCTTAGTGATTGTCACGGTGTGGAAGATTCCGGCTTAGTATTGACGCTCTCTCGTATGCCACATCTTGCTTGTTTATATTTACGACGATGCGCGCGAATTACTGACGCCAGCCTTATAGCAATCGCTTCCTATTGTGGCAGTTTGCGACAATTGTCCGTTTCTGATTGTGTGAAAATCACAGATTTTGGTGTACGTGAATTGGCAGCACGCCTTGGCCCGTCTTTGCGTTACTTTTCAGTAGGTAAATGTGACCGCGTATCGGATGCTGGTCTTTTAGTTGTCGCCAGGCACTGTTATAAATTGAGGTATTTAAATGCTCGTGGCTGTGAAGCACTCAGCGACAGTGCTACGTTAGCTTTGGCACGTGGATGCCCGCGCTTAAGGGCCCTTGACATAGGAAAATGTGATATTGGTGACGCAACTCTTGAAGCACTTTCTACCGGGTGCCCGAATTTGAAGAAATTATCCTTATGCGGTTGTGAGCGCGTGACGGACGCTGGATTAGAGGCATTGGCATACTACGTGCGAGGATTGAGGCAGCTTAATATCGGTGAATGTCCTAGAGTTACGTGGGTCGGATACCGAGCAGTGAAGCGTTATTGCCGTAGATGCGTCATAGAACACACGAATCCTGGTTTCTCGAGCTGAGCCCCTCTCGATCATCTTTTGCTAACATTATTTACAGTCTATTTATTAACAATATTTGTTTTAGTACTTGCATAGATATTAATTTGTAAAAAGACGACTACCCAGCAATTGTAAAAAATATATATACAAATATATACTATGCGTTATACACGTCTACATATATATGTATGGTTTATAATATGGAGAAAATTATTTCTTGCTATTTATTAATTTTGTAACTTAAATACACACTTAATTGCGGAAAATTAATTGCGGAGTTCCATATACAGTTTGTATATTTATTTTATAAATAAAATTTCTTAAATATTACTAAAATTTGTAAAAATTTATGGTAATTTTTTCATTACAGACTATTTCAAGCGGAAATTACAGTTATATATTTCAGAGTGCATAGCTGAAATATATATTTTTCTTATAAAAATATTATTATAACGTACATATACATTACTTTTGTTTGCAACGAAGTAATCTGTATTCTGTTCTGGCATCCCCTTGTTGAAAGATACTTTATTTGAAACAATTTAATTTTGTACAATACTAACAGTCTGTTCACAATGAAATAATATTTCAAACTGAATCACATTTCACTAACAATTCAGAGAAATGTTTAAATTCGCATAAATTAGTTCGATAATGTTTTAGTCCCATGTAGCGCGATTTCCTATCTCCGATAAGAAATGGTATTCCCCGCGTTATATGGAGGCACATAGTATGTATATCGAAATTTTCTTTTCATTGGTCGAACGAAGCATTACGTATGATGTATATCAAAATGCCACGTGTATTTTAAACATTGAACGATTGTAAATGACAACAAAATATTAATTGGTAATTCTTATGCGCAGAAAGTGATATAATGCAAATATCTAACATGATGAAATATTCATTTACTTTATTCACCTGTGTTCTAACCTGTTCACCCTCTTGCCTCTTTACAGGCAATGAAATGATACGAACTTTGAATCTTCATATAGACTAGGTTATACACGAAAGAAAATTCTATTCACTCGATCAAAATATTCCGTTGTCATCGTCGTGAATTAAAGGAAAGTTATGAGACCTGTGCAAAGAAGACAACAAGGCTTGCAGTACGGCATTTACTTGCTGTGCATGCAAGCTCTGAACTTTGGCATCGATAAAATTCCACCAGCTACCTTAATTACGATTATTGCACAAGTGAGCTATATGCTAAATTAACACAATCATTAGAGGTTAATAATTATTTGTTAATAAAAAATATGATAAATGATAATTTTACAGGTTTTGCTATACGTTGGCTTGATAAAGGTTCCATGGAACGCGGAAGAAGTATGCATATCTTCGATAAAAGTATTTAAGTATCGTGACTGGAACTCCTTCTTAATATCAAATTTTGAACATGGCTCGGATATGCACTTATATTATAATATGGTATCCCTGATCTTAAAGGGCTCATATTTGGAACCTATGTATGGAACAATGAACTTCATCATTTTGCTAGCCATTCTTTCTTTTGGATGTAGCGCTATGTATGCCAGTTTAGGCTATGCTTTGATGCAAGTAACTGGAGATTTTGGGTATTACACACAATGCGCTATTGGGTTCTCTGCGGTTTTGTTTGCTTTAAAAGTCATTGTAGTTTGCGAAGAACATGATAGAATTCAGGATGTTGGTGGAATTAGAGTGCCCAGCAGAGTTGCTGTTTGGGTTGAATTGATTCTAATTCACCTTCTGGTTCCACAGTCTTCATTTATAGGACACCTTGGAGGTATTCTAGTTGGATGCTTGTACTGTTATACTTTTATTGGCGAAATGATCGATAACATAATATATACTATAAGCGGTAGTCCTATCATACACGAAGAACAATTTTATAGAAGACGTAGTTCATTCTTTAGATGAAGCATATGATAAAAAACCAAATTTAAAAACCCATAAAATTTTATTGCATAATAGATATAATTCATAAAAACTAACAAATCTTTAGTATTCACTCTGGAAAAATTTACCTGGCAAAGCATACAACTTAAATACAACTTATATATATATATATATATATATATATATATATATATACTGATACAATTTAAGTATTCAGTAGTCTGATAAACTTATCTATTTTTCTTTTTCTTAGTCATTGTATAACTTTTTCTTATCAATGTCTGTTAATTAAATTCTCGAGGACGCATTTAGAAAAAGATTGAAGTGATAAGATACTATTTTTATATACATATGTACATATGAAAAATTGTAAAGTTATGTTTTAAATTATTTTATATTGTAATATTTATTACAGCGCGTGTAAAATAATAAATTAATTTTCTATTAATGTCAGTGTTAACTTATTTACACTTCCTTTATAACCATTGATTGTACATGTATTTTTATGCATTGAGATACATCACAAAAAGAAAAAAAATTACCCATGTAGCAAGACTTATTTCTCATGTAACATAATAGATTAACCAAAATTATCAGTCTATATTCTCCACACATCTTTTCAATAATGAAGCATAAATGGAAGTAAATCAATTTTTCTTTAAATATTTCACATAGAGTTAATTCCAATTGTTCATAGAACTATAAGTAACATGATCAATTTGATTTTAAAATTTTATATAATTTGTACAATGTTACATTAGATATTTTAGATTTTATATCTGAGTTTAGTAACAATGCCACTGAAAATAGTAAAGATTATAATGTAAGTAATGATAATGATAGTAATGATAATAATAAATAAAATATGCACAACAATTATAAATAAGTATTGATAAGTAAATGAACTTACAGATTGCTTGGTAATCCATTTTATGAGGAATGTCGTAAAATATAAAATATGTGCACATTTTTTGTAGCAATGTTACGTCCTCTTGAATATTTCCAGTTGTCAAGTAAGATTTAATGTGCGATATTAATTCTATAACAAAAGTTATTAAGTATTTAAAAGGAAGCAACAAATTTAATAGATAAATAAAATACTCACCATGCTCCCAGCTATCCATAATATATGAAATTTTCTGTTTAATTGCAAGTATACTTTCAGCGCCAAACAGTGGATTTTTATTTTCTACATAAGATTTTTTCAACATCTGAGATGAAACAAGCTTTATTTGCCATGTAGAAAAACTATTTGGTTCTTTTTCTATGATTTCCATACTCTTTATTAAATCGACCCACAAAGGAAGAAGGCTTACTTTATCTTTTATCACACATTCATATACAATAATGGCAAATGTATGGAGGAACTGCTTTTCGAATTCTGTCAGTTCAGATAATTGTTCTTCAAGCTTAAGTAAATGATTGGGATTTTTTGAACCAGATGACGATTCAACAATTTCCATCTTTTCAATAGAGGAATCTGATCGATCGTTCCAGTTACTGCTTGGTCTTTCGGATATATCACTTAAACTTTGAGATTGATATCCAGAACTATTCTTAGCTAAGCTACCATAAGATTGTACTTTTAAATTAGTATCGTTTGTGCTTTTATTTTTTTTAGACCATTGTAAAAAATATTTCACTATATTTAATATAGTTTTATCGTTCGTAAATGATGTTACACACTCGGGACGAGCAGCCCATGCAATAACATTCTCCGTTGTTAAGGTTTGAGCGATTAAACTTCGAAAACCCTGGAACATTCGCACATAAAAAAATACTAAATATTAATATCTTCATGTATAACTAGCAGCACAATATAAAAGATTACTTAAATAATTACATGTGGATCTTCTACGTATGATAAATAACCAGCTTTTTGTTTAACGGCCAAAGTTTTACATTTTTTAAGCATATTTTCAAGCTGCTGCCAATTATGTCCTTTCTCGAAAATTATTTCCCAATATCGATCGTCCTTCAATTCAATTTTTTTAATGTTACATAGCTGCGGTAATAAACAAGGCGCTTGAAGTATCAGATCTTGTCCTTCTGCATCTTTTTCGGATTCGAATGTTAAGTGTACTGTTGCATAGCAATACTGATTACTATCAATGTCCCTAGGTAAAATTACACGTGGTTCTGCAGCCAATACATATAAATGTCGTAACGCTTGTAAATGATACCTATCGATTAATAAAAGAAAATTGTTACAATACAAACTCATTTCAATTCATAAATAAAATGCTATTATTAACCTGTTATCATTACTGTGTGTTGGAAATTTTGGAAAAAAAGAAATTATGAGAGCGGCCACCGCGCTAGCACTATTAGAGAGAGTATATTTTCCTCCGCCAAGAAAGAGGAGACCAAGAGCCATATGTGTGGCTAAATGAGAGCCATACGTAACAACGCTACTGGCAGGTCCTACACGTGTCCTTATGTGTCGACATATTCTCATAATCTGTAATAAATTGGTGTACATAATTTAACAATAAATACAATATATGAATAACAATAACGCAAAACTTGTGTATGAGATTTACCTCCAAGTTTCCCGTTCCTGCCATCACAATTGCAGCAGAAAGTAAAGTAACGTTTAAACACGTTTCAATGGTTGATTTTCCTGCTAGTTCGGCGATAGTTTTATGCGACAGTGCCGTAAACATCTGGGCATAATTATATAAAGTTTTGAAAGCATTTCTGTTGGCAGTTCCCGCAAATTTCAAACCCAAGGCCATGCATGCACCCGCGATTATATTACAATAAGCTTGACTGTATTCAAAGCAACGATAATTAGTTTAAGAGAAAAATTATAATAACATAATCACATATATACTCGTGTATACTCCCTGTACTAACTTCATGGTTTCCAAATCTACATTCTGAGCTATTTCAGAAGTTGGCTTTTGTAATCTGTACTTATAAACGATGTTAGGAACATGACTAGAAACCCAGGATTTCGTTGGTTCAATTTCATTCCAAAGAATTAGCGATTTTGCTAATATTCTTAATAATAAGAAATCGGGTCGTACAAAGTCTAGTAAGTACTGGGTGTCAGGTGCTTGCATCCATTCTGCCACTGCTCTGTTTCCTGTATTAAAATACATGAGGCCTAGTGCTATAGTAGCTCCAGGACTTGTCACATCGATATTTATAGAATCACCTTCTCTTATTTGGTAACTAAAATTGGAATGAAAAAAAACATAAGTTTGAAAATATAATTTGGACAACATGAGTATACATACCTGGGTGATTTATATTTATCTTTTTGTGCTCCAGTAAGGGGCCTAACATGTCCTCCAACCATGTAGTAATGTAAAGTGTCCGGTATATTAGCTAAATCTGGGCCACCTCCACATCCTAATACAACTAAACCTAACGCAAGGCCTGCTGCTAAAGAATAAGATTCTCGATCTACACAGTTTTTCATTTCTGGCCCTGGAGGTCTGCCTTCAAATAATTTCGTTAATTTAGTAAAACGCTTTACGTATTTTTAATATGACACAATTTTATCACGAATAGTTACCAATTTCCGATAATAAGGCTAGAGCGATATGTCTATGAGCAGTTCCTTGGTACACCAATCCGACGCCCATTAACGCAGCAACTTGAACATTCTGTTGCACGTTTAATTCGATGCTTGTCGGTGGTAACAAAGTCTCAACGTGAAGAGATAATAGTTTTGTCATAGATACATTCATAGTGCCACGGTGAGTTGCTGATAAACCTAACAGAAGTCCGACACTGGTAGCTTCGTGGCATTCAACTAGATACTCGTACATGCTAAATGGCGCTAAATTCTTCAAATGGCCGTTCAAGCCAAGGGCCATTAAAAAACCCGAATGTTCAATACCAAAATCGCCTTGCTGTTGCTTATTGTATACTATCCAAGTTGAATCGATATTAGATGCATCCGGACGAATACGGAGACCCGCAGCCACACCATTGTGAAACAATGGCCATAAGTTCATGTTTGACGGAACATCTATGTGAGCTAGTTCTACGTTCGTTCCACGGGGTGGTGCTTTCCCTACAAATATAATAACGTATTACGATTGTCAAAAAAAAATTACTAATTTAATAAAGATACGAATATTTGTTTGTTTCATACCAGTTAAACAAAGTCGAGGAATTGGTAATTGTTCTGTGATAATAGGAGTCGAAGTTCTTAATGTGAACATGCCTCTAGCTACTGGTAGTGCCATTGTTCTTGTGCACAGTGCGTGTAAATGTTTTTCCTGTTCTTCTATAAATTCATGATCACTTACATCTGGCCTCTGAACTATTGCTATTCTTACTGGCTTGGAAGAATTTAACAATTTTCGGACTTCTGCTATCCTGTGATCTTTGTTAAACCTCAATTTCAATACCTGTGAAAATTATTAGAATTAATAATAATTCGTAGTACAAACAAATAAAATATCCTTGATAAAGTTAAATATTCTTTAAACCCACAGAATCATCAAATTCCATGCCATCATCCTGTTCAGGATCTTTAACCGAATAGTTTTTTCCTTCACTTTCCAAATGATTTGGCACAGGTGATTTTAAATGTTTATCTAATGCCGACAAATCTTGGCGATCCACTAGTTCGTAAGCTTGCATCGGCCAGTTTGATGGAGGACGTTCTCTACATCTGTACATCACATCTTTCAGCAGTAACGAAATACCTGGAGGTAACGTTTCGAGATCCTTTTTGTTCATACCTAAAGAATGAAGCATTTTAACTTTTAAGTCAATATTAAAACTACTGATGAGTGACATATAAAGTAACGGAAACTTACCCAACTCATGATATAATAACACCGTTCTATCTACCGTAGAACAGTCAATTCTTTTACATATTTCCTTTTCGTATTTATTTCCGCATTCCTGAAAATCTATACGACTTCCAACTGGTATTATATGTTTTACATATCTATCAATTTCTACAACATTAACTTGATTTTCGTTTGCTATAAGTGTCATTAAGTAAACTATGTTTTTCGTTTTTGGATTTACTTGGCTTAGGTAAGGAAACGATGATACCTCCATCCCGTTTAGTAAATTATTTAACGTTTCGAATATATTCGGTGGACTCGATGGGATATAACACGGTATAGTAATTTTCTGCAGATCAGCCTCCTTGATTTGGGATACACCTTTTTTTAAGTAATAGATAAAAGGAAAGTCCAGAAAATAATGATGAGCGTATACATCAAATCTCAAGTCCAAGCTTAACTGATACAATAGCTGTGCAAGTAGTGGTAAACTTTCTAACATTACACAATTTAATTTCAATTCTTCATATAAAAGATGTAGCGAAAACAGGACGAGCGGAAAATATGGAAATAGAATAGACTGTGTATTTATTTTTCCTGTATTATTGGTCTCTGTAACGCGTGGCATCGATGCTTGATGTATATTAAACGTTTTTCGAAGACCAAGTATGTTTGAAATAAAAATCTGAGAATTTCCATTTTTTACGAAATTCGTCATATATTTCCAATCATCGTTCGATCCGGAATTATTCGTTTTCTGCTTCTTTGGTACCACCATTGGACTATTGCGTTCACCAAGTTGATCCTTCTCATTTTTATGAATAAGTTGCAACTTCTCTACTTCATATCCCAGTAATGTAAACAAAACTACGAGAAAAAGATACCATTCCTGTTCTGGTGAAAAATCTTGAGGTCCAGGAGCATTTCGTGCTCCATACCATTTTACCAACAATTGCATGGCTAAATCTTTTTGCAAAACGCTTCTTAACGTTTGCAAACATTTAGTTACTGTAAAATATATAACATAAAATAAACACTTATTATTTTGTTAAAATAAGTATAATACATAATTACGTTTATGTAAAAATATATATACGAATATATGTTTACCTAGAGGAGAAGTACTGGATGTTGGTAACATTATTCGAAAGTAATTTTTATGTCCGTATTCTAAAGTAACTTTATTTCCGACTGCTTCTTTTAAAAATAGGTAATTTGAGTCCACTAAAGAGTTTTCCAATAAAGTAGGTGGTCTAGCGCAGTTACCACTTACAGGACTTAACAAATGCAATCCTTCTTCGAATTTAATATCATGTGAGGCGGCATAATTTTGAGAAATCAATGAACTTCGGCGTGGAAATGGAGAGCTTAATTTATGATTGACATTTGATAAGAAATAGTTGCAACCAGTCAAATTTGGAAGTATTCCTGTTACATGTAGTTTGCCAACACAAGTTACGCCTGAATATAACACCACTCCATTTGATAGATCCATTATTGCTACCATATGTAAAATCTAAAACATAACAAGTTATGTTTAGTATTTTTAGCACTAATTAAATATTAATAAAAAGCAATTTTAAGAAAGATACTAACTGGTATGTTAACAGCATCTTTAGCTACAATGTTTGTTACCATGCCAAAAATAATTTGTTGTTGTTTATTCGTCTTTTCAAGCCTCACTAGAAATAGTTGAGATCTGAATGGAACTAAGTAACATAAATAATTCTGTCCAACGAAATCTGATGACAAAAAAACCTTAGATGCTCGAGTAGACACAACATCTCTTAAAGAAATACATGTCTATTAGTATTGTATTCTTATAAAAGAATAGGAAACAGGGCGAAAATTTGTAATAGTAAATGGTAATAACATAATACGTACTTTGAAATGCCAACATTCTCAGTCCAAACATGATCAAGACATACATCAGGGTATAAAGGTCTACTTGGTGTAATAACACCCTGTAATTGTATGTTGCTACAACTACCAATGGGACTGCTTTGCATATGAGTTAATACTGAGGCCATTACTGTTTGATGCAACTTTGAATGATGAATAATTGAAGTCGCAGGTGCACTGAGTAATGGTGAGAATGCAGAGTGTGTAGGAGACTGACAACGGGAAATAGTTGCCATTGGGCTTTGAGATCTTGAATGCTGCTGTTGTTGTTGGGAAGGTGATGGGCCTCCGGAGCAAGCTGTAGTATATGATGTTCGAGAACCAAAGGGACTATTTGATACTCCTAATCCCATACTTAATTGTGGATTTGGTACTCCTAAAATGCAAATATATTCTTGCCACTGCACATTCTGATTTCATCAGATTAAACGGTATTTTAATGTAATTACTGTATCATTCTTACCAAATATACTTAAATGTCCTTTATTTATACTTTTATTATGAGAGAGATTACTTCCAATATTTAGCGATGATGCGCTTGCTGATTGATTAAATATGCTAGCAGTAGTGTCATTATTCCCACAGACTATTTGACATTCTTCTGTTGATGCTTTACGTATTTTATATACAGAATGTAATCCAGTCTTTGTATCATATATCACAGCCAAAGATGGTTCAGAACTAGTAAATACAATTTGTTGATGTGAATCATACATATATGATATGTTTCCTGTAAATAATATTTTTTACAGTACTCTTTGATCTGAAGTATTATAATGATTTATAAAAGAATATATAATTGTACCATGTTTAATAAGTACAGGGCAAATTTCATCTAAAGGGTGCATAAGAGAAAATGCCACTGGTAAATTTATGTCATTGTGTGATTGTAATCTATTTCCTTCTGCTGACGTATACCTGCAAATATTAATCACAATATTATTGATGCGTTTTGGTTATATAAAATTAATACTAGTTTTAAAACATTAAAATAAACCTTATTTCTGAAGTTGGGACTTGTGCTTTTTCCAACAAAATTCCATATTTTGTTGGCCAGACAGCAGATACCTAAAAATTCACAATATAATTATAAATATCTAATTAAACTATTGTATATTATTAAGGTATTTACCTGAAATTGTAAACTAGATACATAATCTTCACCAACATCAGTGAATACTCTAAGGGTGTAGGAATCAATTAAACAAATACATTCTATTGTTTTGATGTTATTATCTTCTTCCTCAAATTCCTTTCCTTTCGTTAAATGATCAGGTATATTAGTATGAAATTTGCACCACAAGGCATGTTTAATGTCTGTCTCACAAGTGTAAGTTGTTTGTAATATTCGAGTAGTCTGACTACCCTTAGAGTGGATTGCGATTTTGCCCGAGCAATATAATTCTTCTTCACCACAAGTATCATTTTCACGCACAACCCAAAATTCTTTCTACATAAGAGACACATGTTCTCAATAATTTAAATATCCCTTAATCTAAACGTACAACGTACTCATACTTACAGGTGACCTTTCTGAAATGTTTACTTGGCTGAATTTTTGTAATAAAATACTTTCTCCTTCAACAGTTTGATTATTTAATAGCTGCTGATTAGCTGTCGATTCAGGATGCCGTAAAATTGTTTGTCTTCCACCAGGAACATATTCCTTCAACAAATGCGTTACAAGATTAACATTTGTAATTTTTTAATAAATTAATCATTCTTTTAAGTGAATAAAAGAATTATTAGCAATTGATAAGATAACTAGTTTCAATAATTATCACTGATTAAGAAAAAATAATACACAATACATATATTTATAAATTGTGTTATAACCTAAAAACCATTTCACTTACCACCGGTTCTGAGGCGGCAATCATTTTTTCCTTAGTTTCATCCAGATTTGCAGACTCTAATTGTTATGAATTAACAAAATAATACAATAGTATTTACTTTAGATTGTCTACCAGAATTATTTGAGAATATTTTTGCAAATACAATGTTGCTAAACGATGTGTCACTATGGACGTCGCCATATTCGATATATTTACATGCGCATACGCGACACACACACGCGCGCGTACACTCAAATAAGATCCTATACATTTAAATATTACTTATAAATCATTACATGTATATAGATTTATTTTACATTCCTTTAATAACATTAAAATTACTTTTATAAAATAATAAATATTGTATACAAAATTTACATTTGTAATTAATAATTTTTTATTACAAATTAAAATACAATTATAGGAGTGGAAAATATAAATATTACATATATTAATTATATAATATTAGTTACTAATTATAATTCATGATATTAAAATAAAATGCATCTAGCAATAATTGTGATAATACGTATAAAAAATTGTAATAGTATATAGCTAGCTATGAGTTCATCTTTTTAAATACAAGTGCATTTAAAAAATAAATAACATGATCTTAAATAATTAAACGAAGGTCTATTTTTTGTATCACAGTTAAAAGAACATATAAACACAGATAAAATTCTTAATATATTTTTAGTACCTTCACAATGAAATTGCTATTAAATGATTTTAAGTTCCTATTCACTGTGTAATTTGCTTATTATATATATATATTTATATACGAAATCATACAATATAAGTTTGCAATCGTTACCACTTGCTTATAAAAATCGATATAACCAATATATGTGTAAAGAGTTTATAGATTTATTTTTACCAAAGCATACATATTTACAAATACTTTGCAAAATTGTTACTATAGATAAAAATTACATTATCTCCTCTATAACGTTAACTTGGTTAACCAAAGCCCTTCAGTTTTCTTTTAGTAGAAGTAAATTTTCTGTTTCGTTATATTATAAATATAAAGTAAAATTATAAATAATATATAAAAAATCAAATGTTCAATTCATAAAGATGGTACGTATAAAAGGAGAGATTTCATTTTAAATCTACAATTAAATGTAGCGCTTAGTTTCACACATACATTTAACTTAAATAGTTAAAATTTATATAACTTTAGAAACTTTTATGTACATTTCCAAGGAACCTTAATGAATAAATATCGTTTAAAAATATAATAAAAATTTTATTTTTTAAAATTGTGACTAAATAAATATTTATATATTAAAACTGTTACATAAACTACCGAAGAATTAAATAAATTGTATTACATTGTTCTTTTCTTTTTGTATTATGTTTTTGTTTAATTCGTTAAATATGCACAATTTATGATCCCTTGGAATATAGCTTCATTTAAAAGAAAAGTTAAAGCAAGATTTTAAAAAATTTAGCAGTATTAAAAGCATTCAAAGAGCATGGTAAACACGGTACATGTCGATTTTTGTGCCGAGTGTGCCATATTACTTATGTGTTGTACTTAAATTATTTGACAAAACATCATAAATCTTCCTAAATTAAATTCAAAATGTTTTACGATGAATTGCTCTTATACCATCTTCTTCATATTCTCTTTTACTAACCCACATCTTCTTGAACGTATCTAAAGAAGCTAAAATAGAACCTCCAATCCAAGTACTATACAATCGTTCCTGAGGAGCTGATATCTATGTATCGAAGTTTAAACATTTTTTACAAAAATAGTTATTTGAAAAATAATATTTATTGTATATTATACATACCCTAATTTTTATATCTTTCGGTGCCATTTTACGAATCTCAGATAATAATCTGTCGCCAAATCCCTAGCAAAGACATGCATGAATTATTACATAACAGTTTTTGCATTTGATTTAACATTAATAAATACAATCTAATTAATCTCATACTTACACGGAATAACGTTGATCCTCCTGATAGAACAATATTTTGGAATAATACCTTTCTTAAATCTAAGTCGGATTTTTGAATGGAATAGGTCAATACTTCGTGAAGTCCTTCACACTCCTCTCCAATTAGGTCTGGTCTAAAGAGTACTTCGGGAGCTCTAAATCGCGCTGGACCGATCTAATGTAAACAAGTACCATACTCTGCATACATCACATAAGATATAAAATAATTTTCAAAAATTAAATTTAAAAACACATTGTGCCATCATGTGCAATCAAATTATTTAAACAAAATAATTAATAATCAGTTTTAGAGAAATAATACAAATTATATTACCTCTAGGTAACTTCCATCTGGCAATGTATACTGGAATTTTTCTGTTTCAATAGTTTCTTCTTTCTGAGGATTACTAGCAAGATAGCATGCTTTTTCCTTAATTGTTCTAACAATTTCAAATTCTGCTGTAGTTCTGAAATTAATACCCTCTTTACGTAAAAGAAGCCGAAGGTGTCTTGTGACATCGCGTCCTGCTATATCGACCCTCATAATGCTATGAGGCATAGCAAAACCTTCATAAATAGGTACTGCATGTGTAACACCATCTCCAGCATCTAAAACAACTCCTGTAGTTCGCCCTGTGGCATATCTGTTATATTTAAACAATTAATATATTAATAAAAGCTTTATGATATTCTTACAATATATTATTAATCCTTTCATTAGAATGAAATTAACGGATATGAGGAGCCTTTGTGACATGCATAAACATATATGGCTATACTAATGAAAGGAGTAAAGAGATTCATCCCAAACAGGATACCTACAGACTGAGTACAGCTTGCATAGAAACAAATAAAGCTGGCACATTGAACGTATCAAAGAATATTTCTGCAGCTTTTTCCCTATTTTTTCTTGGATTAAGAGGTGCTTCTGTTAATAAAACTGGATGTTCTTCGCTAAATGTTGCTAATTGATCTTTACTATACACATAAGACCAAATTCTTTCCATATCATTCCAATCTGTAACAACTCCATGTTCCATTGGGTATCGAAGAGATAAAAGGCCACGATGTTCCTCTGCGATTGGGCCAACGAAAAGATCCCCTTCTAAAGCACCAGCCATGACACGTACATGTTTGGGTCTGCCAATGCTAAAAACAGATCGTTGCTTTAATACAAAGGCAATGTCCTCATATCGTCCATAGAAGTCATTTTTAAAGGCATATACTATTAGCCAAAAATTTAGACTCAAAATCTAAGTTGTACGTTATAAGAAGACACACTGTTCAATTATTTATTGGTTTATGTATAATAGACATAGTTAATAGACTTTTAACTGAGAAATTTGTTGAGGTAACATTATATTAAATTGCTCTTTTCTTTTATTCTTAGATTTTGTAAAATATCAAATTTCTTTTCAAACCGAAACTTTTGATTGATAGTATAATAATAAAAAATGTTGAGCAGTTGAGATTGTTTTATTATTTGTTAATAACCTCCAAGCAACAAGAGTACTGTCAAGAATATCAATTAGGTAGCATCAGTAGATTTACTTACTAATTTGGAAATCTGCATTTTGGTATTTGATCGCCTGCAAATCCCGCTTTAATCACGCCAGAACCCTAAAGAAGTACGAAAAATTGTGCAATATTATCATCAAATATAATTATTGATTTTAAACTACAAAAATTATTTTATTACTAGTAGATTGTCAAGGTATTATCGTACATGATACGTTTATAAAATTCGATATTGATAATAAAAATAATTAAAAAAAATGCAACAAAATCGTACGACATGACTAATATACATAATTTTAGAGAGAAAGTGCGAAATTTTTAGCGTTGCTTAGGAGCCGACATTATGGTAGGATTCAATTTGACACAACGGTATAAGGAACGGAAAAATAATTGAAGATTTTAAAAATTTTATACGCTACTTACATTGTCGATAACTACGGGCTGATTAATTATTACATCGTAAGGCTCCATAGTTATCTAAAAACCGTACTACTTTATAGAAGAACTTCAGAAATTCACAATCGTAACCCCACAGTCGCACACCTATTCTCTGGTGAGGTCTGAAGGGAGTTATTGACAGTTAAGCAGTAAAATTACTTCTTCCCACTAGTTACCAGCAGGTCTGCCAATAGCATTCGAATTTTTTGGCTAAATGTAAAAAGATGCATTAGTCGGGTAATCTAAAAAGATTGTTTAATAATTTTTCTACAATAAATCTTATACAACTGTACTGCAAATTAAACAACAGTTTGTTGTTATTAATATCATACTTTATGCACAAAGATATTAATTATAACGGTGTACTTATTCGCGCGCTTATTATCAAATTGAAATGCTTAAAAATTTGAAATGTATTTATTTTGATGTGACTTAATATTACAGTATAATTTCTGTTTCACTGAGTCACAGCCAAGATTTAAAAGTATAATCTGTTAAAAAAAAAGCTATATACTTATAATAACTTAAAGAATAAAATATCTATATAAAAAAAAATAATAATTCAGGTATAACTTATGTTCATTATATTATAGGCCTCCAATTAGCGAGTTAATGTAAAAATAGATAACTTAATAAATTGCAATACATATTTGTGAATGTCCTGTGCAGTTAGCAGTTTGTAAAATTTGTAAACATATTTCTATAAGTGATTAAAATAACTTACGAATGCTATCACATTCTTGTGTATTACAATTGTTTAGTCAATGTTTATCATTCACATTTACTTCATAAAAACACAAAGGACATCTTCTATTGCTTCTGTTAATAAAATAATTTACTTGTAGAATGAGCTATTTACAATATAATTCTACAATTAGTAAATTTCTGCCATAAGCAATACAACCAGAGATGTCCAACCAGTAAATGGATGACTGCCTTTGCCTTCTCCATGTATATCTCCGTAATTTTCCCATATATAACCGGACTTTTGATACTGTTTGATAACATTTTGTATTAAATTTTCCCTTAGATCCTGATAAATTTTTTTCGCCTTGGTTCTATATGGACCTTCAATGTTGGAATAATAGTGCGTTGCTCGCACCGTTAAATAATTTAAATTCATCCAAATAGCTCCTCTCCAGTAAGGAGCATCGTGTTCTGTGTTATATTTCATGTAAAATGGGGATATCTTGGCGAGCGATCGTAAACCGTATTTGGTCCACAAGAGATCAGGCTTTGTTAGATCCTGTAATACTTTACCTAACTGGGGAGAGGTAGGTTCAATAATTTGCAAAATAAATGGAAATAATGAGACATAACCGAAAGATGTGTCAACATATCTCAAAGTAGGATCTTCCATAGTAACCCGTATCATTTCTGGTGGTTGTACATGCGATCTCGGAGGTGGAGTAGGTTTCCGTAAAAATACTTTGTCTGTATGCAATCCAAAATCAGCGTACATTTCAGTATATGGCGACCAGTGTAACTTATTTAATAAATCATTATCGGATAAATACTTATAAGTCTCTTGATATTTGTTATTAGAGTTGCTTAAAACCTCGCTAATCTGATACATAATATCAGCAGCGAATGCAATCCAACATCGCAGATCAACGTGTCGTTCATCTACGTTTGGATGAGAAGCTCTTGGGTAATCATCTAATCCGGATGTAAGCGTTTTTGGATTCAGTTCCTTATTAGTTGTTCCATCTCTACCTCGCCATCTATATGTACTTGGTATATCTCCAGTTTGCGTTGTATTAAACCAATTAAACCAAGTCTGAAGGCGAGGATATAAGTTGTTAAGAAATTGAAAATGTTTCTCCACTATTTCTTCATATTTATGCTTCAGTATAAAATGTAATGTTAAGAAAAATGTGGGTGGATTCGCATTCGTATTTACTTGAGTTACGAACTCCTCTGGAACTTTTGCTAGTGCTTCTTGTCCTAAAATCATTTCTCTTGGAATCCAGCCTTCGACGTTCATCAAATCGAACCAATGATTTATAATATCTAGTTCAATTTCTAAATCCCATGCTGATATAAGTAAACCATGGAAACCTTCGTCCCATAAGAATCCTCGTGGAAAAAAGCTTCTACTGGGCACGCTGGTATATAAAGGTGCTTTCCAATAAGGGACAGGTCCTTTAGTATATTGGCTTTGCACTTGCGAGCTTCCGTAAAAATAGCCTATAGATCCTATCATATTTGATAGAGCCATTTTTGCAAATTTAATTGCATCTTCTGCATAACCTTTTGATTTTAACTTGAATACCTTCTCAAATTTTTCATCGAATAATTTCCGATGCATTGCTAGAGTACGGTCATAATTTTTACCAGTTAATCTGTCGGCTCTATTGATAAAACTACCCGATTCATAACTAACTTCAACTTCAAAAGGAATTCTTCCCGTTAGCTGCGTTGCGATAAAATTTGCATCTCTTTTTTTTTGATCAGCTGATAACGGTACTTGTTCACCCGCTAAAACTATATACTTTTTTGAAGATCCTTTATAAGACGCTATTCTAAGGTTTTGAAGAACAGTTTCTTTCAGAACATTTAAACCAGGACTAACTGTTGCTAGGAATGAATGTTCTTCTATGGTTCCCTGTATCACATCAAAATTTATAGTAAATGAGCCCAAACCATGGGTATTTCCTTCTACACCTGCTAACTGTTTCTCATCGCTAAGATTAACTTTAATCCATCCTTTAACATTCTCCTCAATGGCAGTATAAAAGATTAATGAAATATCTTCACCATCTCGTGATTGATTCTTAGAAGTTACAGCAATTCTTGCTGTCCAGTCTCCACCATGTTTACCACCAGGTCTTTTAACAAATGTAGTATTTAAAATAGCTGAATTGTCCACTATTTCTTGGACACCAAACGTTTTTCCATCATGTTCCATCCATGCATACCTAAATAGAAATTTAATAATTAGTAACTACTTTTCATAATGTATCACCAATTGAAAAAAATAAATCTTATTCACCTATCTAGTCTATCACTTTGTTCGCACCAATGTCTAAGGCCACTACCATCCTGGCGTAACAAATGTGGAAAATACCACATTAATCCTGTTACTAAGGAATGCGAGTCTCTGGTTTTCAAACCAAAATATACACCTGGTCGATAAGTGCCCCAATATCTGTCTAAGACATCCAATCCAGAAGCTGTTACTAACTTTTTTTTTTAACAAACATACAATTATACTTTATTAGCTTTGGTAAAATTTAAGTAAAAATAGAAATATTAAATATACCTTTTTCACATCGTATGGAGTATTCACTCTTGTTTCTAGATATCCTTTATAACTGAACCAGGCAGCAATAGCAATACATAAAACGGTAACTAAAACGTTCAACATGGACATTTTAAATTTGCTTTCCTTTTTTGTATTGATGGTTTTATTCTTCAATTTTACAAACTTATCTTGTACTTTATTTTTGGCCATTCTATTTATCCTGAAACAGATCACAGTTATTATTTGTCAATAATTTTTATGTTACTGATTTTTAGAGGGATTTGGAATATAACACAAATCAGTTAAAAAAAAAATAGTAGTAAATGTTAGAGATAATAAATACCTTAATTAATAATAAATATGTTCTATCGTAAAATAATAATACTATCATTAGTATAAAACAACAAATAAATTAAACAAGAATATAATTTTCAATTTATCATTACACGCGGTATATTCCATTTCTTATAGGTTACATCTGCCGATTGCCTTGCAGCGCGTATATTAAATGAAAATTCGAAGATTAAAAGTTATCTGCTTAAAGGAACTGTATAAACAAATAAAAGTATAATATTCGCAAGTTATATCATTTACTTTTATCGATTTTATCAATGAGTGATAAAACAAGTCTTGACACATAGAGAAAATGTGTTTTAATTTAGAAATCATAAGACTGACCAATTACTAGTCCTATAATACTTCACATGATAGTTTTAGTTTAAAAAAAAAAAAGACAGGAAACGGTACTCTATTATAAATACAAAGTAATTTAATCTTCTGAATTTGTAAGATTACAAGTTTAAGATTAAAACGATTCTGTTTAACATTTTTATTTTTATTTATCCAATAGCTGCATATGTTACAAATAAAGCATTGATTATCACACGATAATCATATTGGGGAAGAGCTTATAGTTATACTGTTTATATTCATATATATATATATATGTATATATATACCTTTGATCAGTAGTAGAAACTACCATATTGGTACATTGTTTAAATCTTCAAATGGAATTTAATATTATATAGTATTTCCATGCGATTAAATTAATCACAATCATTTTTTAATTAGTGTTTGTACATGTTATTTTTTTCTTATTACTTATCTTCATTTCAAGGTTTATAATTTCCATCTGAATTTTAAGCAAATACAGAGTGTGTACGTCTAAAATGGTCATTTATAGATTAGTAGAACGTATTACGATCAGGAGAATTTAATACTGGGATTAGCAAGTTTCCTGTATGTATGTTAAGATGTATGTAATTTATTCCGCTTACTTCTAGTATCTTAAGTATCTTATATGTATATATAAATATATGTATTTATATGTATATAGATTTGTTTTTAAAAATGTTAAAACAATTGCATATATACAATATCAGCAATGTATAGAATTTTCCTTGAACATTAAGACTAAACAACAAAGGAATCTTTTTAATGACACAACTCAGCGCAAACAATCATAAATAATTATTTTCCCTTAGTTTATCAACGTATGTTCTATAAAATATGTTCACAGCCAATAGTACACATTAACTGCAATAAACTTAGGAATGTAGCAGGTGGAGATTACTATAATGAAAAATTTTACATTATTTTGTATCTAATACTCTTTTCCTTTTTGTAATGAAACACTTTCATTAAATAACATACCTATTGCATCTGTTCAAAGTTGTGATTTTTATTTATAATGACATTGATTGTAATTAAAAGATATATATTCAAAAAGAATGAATAAAATATAAATAAGATTATGAAGATCGTTGTATTTTTGTGTAAAAGGCATATAGATTAATATATATTAATATGTATGTGAGCTGGCCTTTTTGTTTCCATCAAATAATAATGCAGAGAAATAATTAAGTAAACTGAAGTATGTGTTACAATAAATACTTAAATAAATCAGAATCAAAAACATTGGTATGTACATAGGACCTTTGTTAGCATAAAGTACAATAATCATGTACTATTCTACAATGTTTTTTTCGTAATCTCTCTCGTTACCATATGTTATCTTTTCTTTTATAAATAATGTTATATAGTGATAGTACATTCTACAGTAGCATATACGATTCACCCTGAATAACAGTTTTATAATATTTCTCACTAATTCAGAAATTACCTTTTCTGTTTCTAAAAATTATCCAAAATTTATTAAGTTAATATAATAGTATATTTATATATCTATAACCAAGAGCAATAACACAACACGAATTTTTATCCTTTGATTCTTCTTCAATAAATGTAACAATGCATACAATTTGTTAATTTTTGTACGTTGTATTGCTTTTTTTCTGAGCTAACATTAATGTTTTTATTAACAGATGTTATACTGTATTACCAAAGTTTGTACAAAGATAGTCTAAATAATATACTATCACAATCACTAAAATAGGCAAGTATGTTCTTTCAACTTTTCAAATAAGAATCAACAACAAGTAAATTTTATATATAAATAATAATTACAATATTGATGTTTTTGAAACGATTATAAATTTTGTTTAATTGCTTTATATTTTGGTTTAATCTTCTCCAATTATTTATTAAATATTCTACTCTCTGAATGTTAATTGACTTACATTATTATGCTTGAAGTAATGTGCATTTAAACATACTAAGAAACAACATTGTCGAAATAATTTATCCAAAGGTGAATCTGGAAAGTACATATCTTTTTTAATATGTATATACAAGTTATCGTGTGTAATACAAATGCACACAAAGATTTGTACATACAACTAGAAAATGATTGTGTTTAGCAATGTAACATGCCATGTAAATTTAAGTGGTTCTTTTTGTGTATTCATTGTTTCTTTAAATATATTAAACTAATAATAATGTTGTATTGTATAGTAGATTAACTTCCATTAATTACGTCAATCTAAATTAAAGTTCGCAAATAAAATTTAAATATTATTAGCACACAAGGTGTGTGTATATATATATAGTTACTTATTTATGATCTAAAAATGAACATTTATAATGGAATAAAAATGTAAAAAATTAAAAATGATAAACAGCATGTTTATGTCTGTACTTGAGTTATACAAATTCCGGGAGTATCATTTCTCTTATAGTGTTCCTAATTTTTAAACACACTTTCTATAACAGTGTGATTTTAAGCAAATACTGTAACTACTATAAACCTCTCTTTACAAGTAATAACACGTCTTCTTTCTATGACCATCGATAGAATTATATTATTTCTAAATAGAAGTGAAAATAAACATTTTGTAGTATTTCATGTTTCTAGCACAAACACATACGAAAAATGCTAATTTATATCATAAGGTGTAACATACAATAATTACTGTACCGAAATGCATAATGAATATAACGATTTTAAATTAATTTTTACACCATTACAGTTATCTATTTGTAAAATAATATTCGTAAAAAATCAATTTTTTAACAGAAAACTAACTTTAAAGGATGCAAATGAACTAATCTTATATTACTACGATCTACTTTAAACTCGTATAGTAATATTACGTAAGATAAATATAAGATCTAATACAAAACTGGATAATATACTCTGCATTAAAAATAAATGCGAATTACATTATAACGTAGAACAAGTATAACAAATACTTTCGCGGCCAGCGCTTGCTAATTAATAGTTTCAAATTAATAATAGTATAGAGTATACTAACATTTTTGTTTTCTCCTCGAATATTATCTTGGATATTAATATCTCTCCGATTTTAATTCCAATGTCTGTTATCTTTCCTATGGAGCTTCACTCCTTTATTTCGTTTCAATTGACGTCATTACAACGCAAATGGACAGACGAATCAGCTCATTTTCCTGTTGCACACCTCCTTAAAATATACTATATTTCAAAGTTATTATTACATTAAGTTCAAACACATTCAATTAAAGTTTATATTTATCTATGATTAAATGAAATTGTAAATATACATATCATACACATCTTTTTAAATGTAAATTCTCAATAAGTATGTTATATGTGTGAACATCAATTATTTGGATCGGAAATGAAATTGCGAAATGTTCTTTAGAGGTATGCAACAGCTGCATTAGTTGTAAGTAATTATTTACTTACAAATTAATGTACTGATTCGACTGGCCAGTTGCGTTGATTACGGTTCATTTTCTCAAACTATCCTTACTACTTGCTCGGCTAGTTGAAGCTGTGCTAGACTCTCCAGGACCACCAGTACCTCCTGCATCTCCATTAATACTGGATCCAGCAAGAGATGCTGTGGGCGTAACTGGAGCTGAGCGCCTTTTTACTTTAGTCAAAGCTTTGTCTAATCGTTGTATAAACATATCCACGTCTGATCTCTTCATGCCTAAAGCTGCAGCAGCAGTTAAATATGGTATTGGATAATTACTATTATGTGCTCCCCAACCTAATTTAAACGAAACAGAGAAAAATAGTGCATATTAACACGCTATTAAAGTTGCATCAGATATGGTGATTTTCATAAGAAATCCACTGGGCTGCATTGAAAACTTTATGATGCAGAGTTGCTTCTTACAAAAATCAGAGTATAATCCTATATTTCTGATCATGTACCTTCAAACTTATGTGAAACAATATGCTTGGATTCTGTTGTAGTTATTACTCTTGTACCGCTAACGTTGCGGAGGAACAACATCGAACCTAACATTGTAACTTGTTTATTATCGTGTTGATGACTCAAGCATTGAAGAGTCATTCCCATCGATATAGGATTTCCTTTAGTATCTAACAATCTTTCGTCATGTCTTGCTGCTAATTTTCCAAGTTCTTCTTTCAAGTATGAATACATTTCTTTACGTTGCGTTATCAATTGTTTGTAACCAGCCATTCCTAGGCTTAGTAATGTTATCATTACATCCATGATGGAACTAGCGCTTGCACGACCTGGATACATTTTTGATATGCGATCTAGTAGGTTTTTGTCAAAGGAACCGATAATTGCACCTCCGACTGGCACGAGAAAATTCTTATCGGTACTTTGAACAAAAGCATCGACACGACCCTTACGCGATGCTTCTTGAATCAGGTGCATACATTTTGTACTCTGTAACCTGCAAACGAAGTATCAATGTACTATCTGTTTATAAATGTACCGTGGCTGAAAAAAAATGATGATAGACGTACCCATATGCATTGTTTACTAAATGAGGAATGTTATATTGAGTACAAAGCGCTGCAATGGCATCAATAGAGTCACATGCTCTAGGTGCAAAGCAACTAGTTGTTGTAAGCACACAAGCAACACTTTCACCTAAAGCAGCCATTTGAGATTCAAGTCTTTGCATATCTGTCTTTAATTCATCTCCAATTATTTTAGTTTCAATAACAATTGGTTCTAATCCAGCTGTGATTATTGACTTAAAGCTTGATTTTTGATCAATTCTAGGCCAGAGAACGTACTTTGCTCGTGGTCTATTCTGTTTAAATGTTAACATACACAACACCAAGCTCATGCCTGTAGCCATTGGTGATAAAAAGCAGCCTGCTATACTTATTACACCTGCAATCAAAAGTAGTAATTAACTGATTCATTATTTACTATTAAAACTTGGAAAACAATTTAAGATTATTGATCTTACCCATGTATCGAATAACTTCAAGTACTAAAGCATTTGTTAATTTATACATTAAGCTACTTCCTGCAGCTTTAGGCTGAACTTCCTCTAAATCACTTGATCTACCTATTCCGTGACCCATTCGAAAATGTCGCCTTGCAACAATGTTTGATACAATTCGTGCCTCGCGCTCACCAACGCTACAATTAGAGGGAAAATTGTTGCTATCCATCTGTGAAAGATCTGAGAGAAAAGCTTCTATTGTTGCATCATCCCAACCCTCTTCTGGCCACTTTTGCTGTTGTTACAAAATTTATATTAACAATTGCTTAAATATAATATAATCGCTTAAATATTAAATTAAAATCTTACATGTTCAATGAAATGTCTTATAAGATTTTCACGTGCTTTTTTTGCATTTAAACCTTGTTGCACATAGGTTGATGGAATAAGTCTTTCCGCTAAACTGAATGCCTGATTATTCATTTTCTTCTGCTTTATTTGGCTTTCTCACTTACTTAGGCCACAAATTTTAGGAAGCTTGATGTTTTAACACAGCATTGCTTTTCATTAATGTAAAACCATTAGAATAATTATTAATTAAATATAAATATAATACTAATATGGAGTACATATTATGTATAATGAAACAACTGATATAAATTTATATAAACAGATTGATTGTCGCTATAACATTTATGCAATATCAATTTATTGTTATATTGTATTCGTATGAGAAAAATAATGCAGAATGGTGAAAATATTATAGAAAATAAAACACATTCTTTTCATATAAGAATGAAATTTATTAAAATAACAAGTGTATGAATACAAAAAATTATACATTATATATAACATGCAAAAACTAAATAATGCATACAAAAAATATGTAACGTAAAAAGAATATATAAATTCTTCATATTTTAACAAAAAATACTGTGCAAAAATTGCAATATCCCATAATTTCAAACAATGTGAATAAAAATATATCAAAGTAAATGATGTTAAATCCTTAAAGTAACTATGAATATCATATATACATATATATATATATATATATAGATATTATATATGTACACGTATATAGGATATATATAGCATTATAAAAAGATCATATATATTTATATATTTTGCAGGAAATAACGAAAAACGTGCTTTCAGTTGTTTAACAAAATCTGCAACAGAATAGAACAAATTAAACATTTGATCAGCACGAAGATTATGTGCTGCTTATTACACATAAATGCTGACATTTCTTCTGAAAGTAAAAAGCAAAGAGGGAAGAAAAAGTAGAAAGAATTGATAATTATTATAGTATATAAGAATCGATAGTGAGTGAGAAAGAAAGAAATAAATAAAAACTGGAACTGGCTACTCGAACGTGACACAGTTTCGTGGGGCGATCTAATAAATGAGAAAGTAACGAAAATGGACAATGAAAGATTGTAGCGGTGCGTTCAATTGATCATGCATCGTCCGACACGTTCGAAAGGCTCCGGAGGCATAATTTCGTACATGCATTTAACTGAACGAAGCAAACAATACACACGAGTTACGCCGCGGTCATACGAGATTGTTAGCAGACAGGTTGTTAGGTTATGTCGTGTCGAGGTCACCTAAATCGGATTAATTTTACGCAATAGAACGGATGCAACGTAATTATTTGGCCGCAAGGGCCTCGGGACTGCGTTTCAACCGTTGTCAGTTATTACGATGTGTACCGCGGACGCGTGGAGGATTGCGAAAACTACGAATTACGAGATTTTACCTCGAATTATGGCGTTCAGGCGACAGCGGACGGACGGGTTACGCACGGCGCTACGAACGAATTCGTCCGCCGCCTTTTCAGGTCGAAGTGATTCGCGTGCAACTTACGATTCAACTATCCGGCAGGTGCATCATTTACTGATAAATTACTCCGTTTCACTCCTCCCATTCAAATCGTTAATCGTCACACAGTGATATCGAAAAATGAAAACGTAGCGCAGAATCGTCGACTTTTAAGTATGTCGTGTGTTGTTCATGTATTCTCGAAACTTATCCCAACACTTTAAAGTTGTAACGCACAACATATAGCAATTTGGTGTTAATTCTTCTCTCTACATAGTTGCTGTTGTTTTGCGTATATCTTTCTAGTTTATAAAAAGAACATTTTTACCGTTATATAGTATATATTGTGATATAATAAGTGTAAAAATAGTATTCAAATATTTATTTGCACGATCAGCTGTAATCCTAGAATTTTTCGATCTTTCTAATTTAACGTTTATATTTATATTTTTATATCTCGTAGCAGCTCCGTAATCTCTTAACTTTGTGCCAAATTTATAGCGGATACACGGTTCTACATAAACATTCGAATACCTTGATTTGGCGCCACTAAATATATATTTTTAACATATAGTCACTTTCACATAAATATTATGTAATGTATTATTTCATCAACCTCTAACCCTACAAAAATTTTCATAATTATCGAACCGTATGAAATACTATAAAAGCTTCGTCATTTTCGTTTGAATTGCATTTCAAATGTTATACATTGCATTGTATTATTTACTTTAAAAGAGAGTAGTTACTGTTATTGAAAATTAAGTTTCATACTTAACAACATATCTCATACTTAACAATGATTCAACCCATACCTATAATTTGTACTGTTAAAATGTAATTGAACACGTGCACTCTGAACACTGATAATTCGAGGAAGAGAGAGAGAGAGAGAGAGAGAGAGAGAGAGAGAGAGAAAAGAGAGAGAGAAATCCAACATAGGAATACTTTGATTTTGTATATTGGTATACCTGCATGGCAGGTCAATGCAATTTCAGTGAATTGACCTCAGTACGCGGTGAGCTTTGCATTGTGGTGATAGTGTTGAGTTAGTATTCGAATGACAGTCTTTGTGGTGTTTTGTCGGCATTTAACCTAAGTTAGACGAACAAAGTAATTAATTCTCTTCTTTCTATTTGTACAAAACGTTGAATATATTGTTAAAAGTTCGATTAATTTAGGTACGTTCCCTTATATTTCTGACAATAAATCCAACTAGTCAATGCGGTACCAATGGCCGTATAACTTTTCGTCACTGTTTGTAACATACGTACACTACTTGCAGAAAATTACTTTGCAACAATGCTATTATGTTCTTTTGTTTAACGTTTACAAAGACATTCAGTAAACGAAATTTGACAATCGATATTCCTTCTGTATGTTTCACTGGTAAATAAGCACTATCGAGCATTGTGTAAGCCTTTTTCCATGATTTCGTTAATTTATTGCTGTCCGTTGTCTTATAAATAACTACATTTTTTATTTTTTTTTAATTTGCTTATCGTACAGATTGCGCATAATTCCTTACGAAATGCAAATGTTTGTAAATGTTAAACAAGCAATTCCAACGATTATACGATTATATTAATATTGCTTAAAAAATGTTTATTTAATTATCATAAATTAAATGCTGTTCAATGAAATTACAGATATAAATACCTCGAGATTAACGGTAAAAGTTAAGTGGATATTTATTTCATCGAATTCTTCTAATTTTTCAGTTGATCATGGAATTGGAGAATTGTAATTCACACGATCACGGGAACAACACATCTCAAAACGATAATGATCCTAGCGGAAATAGAAAGTGGTATCGACAAGCTAGTCAAAGGTTAGTGATTAATATTTCAGCGATGTTTGTTTAGCAACTGCTAAAAATTTTGAAAAAAAAGAACAATTTACGAATGTTATCTAAACTTTTAATTCTATATTTAAATTTGATTTGCGACAATAATTATTTCTATTTTTCAATTACACATCAGCACAAGAATTTGTCTCTTTTTATTTAATTGCTTAGTTAATTATGTATTGTTGAAACACAATAAACGAATCTCAAAAATATATTAAAATAAAGTTGTTGCAAAAGTTAAATTATTTCAATAGGTGATTATTTTAGGCAGCATCCTTTCGACGCATCGAATAATTAACAATGTTTCCTCATTATTTCAATAATTTTGCATAAAGTATATATTATTCGTTTATATCAGCATCCTAAGATCAACGATACATACACTGTTCACGTTGTTCTCAATATTATAGAAACGATCGCGTTGTTTAGCCAAAGTGAAGCATGTAATCTCGCTTTAAAGCACAAATGTTACCGTAATTCACAAGATTGTCAAGGCCGTCTGAACAGCCTACGCACTGTCAGAAACGGCTCGATCATACAACGCGAAAATAACTGGTTCAGCTTAATATAATTTCTACCGTGATTGTGAATATTTTAAGATGACGCGAACAAACTCATGGATTACCGCCGTTGTTTTTCTTGTTTGAAGAATTATATCCTACCATCGGAATTCTTCGAAAGAATCGCGTTTCGTTTTCGAAAGAATTCTGTTTTCTTTATCTACGTGCATTGTCGCGACTTATTGTTAAATAACACAAACGCTTGTCAAAACAGACGTTTTCATTGATAACAGAATATTTCTTGCTAACGGTTGAGTAATTTTCATTTCTTATTATTTACGTTAATTTAAAAAATATATATATGTGAATGTATACCTGGATTTATAATTAACTTTACGGTAGCAGTACTTTAATAATGAAAAATTGATTTTTCAGGCGTTTTATCTCTTCTTTCATTCACGACTTGTAGAGAATCTGGCGATTGTTTAATTGATTTGATCATCACGTGATTTTCGTGTACTTTTCCTTCCGGCTTATCATCATCACTCAAATGACCCCTGCAGCCTTCTTATCGTCGTTATTATCGTTGCTATTCTGGCCGTATTTTCATATTATTGGTAGGAATGTTATGTGACTGAGAATGTTCACTGCACTCACTACGACGTTGTTATTTGCAGTGGACAGTTAAGTAATCACGTAAATAATTGACGTTCGTTCTCTGCCTTTCTCTCTGTCCCTCGCGAATTGTTCCATGATCGACTTCTAACAGTTCAGTTTCAATCGAGTCGTTATGAATTGTGAAAATGTGAACGTACTGGTTACACCGCCGAGAAGGACTGGTAATGCTTCCTTGTTTCTATTCATTCTCCTTATCGAAATCACACGCTCACAGTGCAATGTACTGTGTGCTTTTCATCGAATGATAAAACAAAATAAAGTTATTTATATCTTGCTAAAATCAGATTTCGTAAAAATTTCGTTTCTCAATTTCCATCATTTCTTCACTATCTTCCTCTGTTTCTTCGTTTTGCTACTCTATCAATTTCGTTGAAAATTAAAAAATTTTAAATGGAGGAAGAAGTTACCTTATTTACAGATTAGTTTCTTTTTCCACCGCTATTTTTCTCACATCTCTGTTCCGTGGTAAAGGTTTTTCTGTCAGTAACACCGTTCGAATGTTCTGGAGCAGGGTACAAAGTCCGATTCTTAGATGAGTCGAACGTCTTCTGTGAGGAGTTCTTCCGTCGGTCGATGCCTGGCTTTCTTTTAAGTCCAACAATGACTCGAGACAATCGTAGCGAAGACCTGGATAACTACAATAATGGTGGTCATGGCATACAAACAGATACACGTGAATTAGGTCACAGGTAAATTTCATCAGTTCATTTTGATGGTAGCTGCTGACGTTGGACGAGTCTCTTCGTGGAAACGTGTGAATCATTGTTTCACGGTCACGTCAGTTCTCAGAAACGTTAATTTTTGACTGTTATGGAAAGATAGTAATCGATATATTATAATCAATAGTAACAATTTAACTTTTTCGAAAATCAACTTTGTTTTTTTCAAAGTTTCTAAGTACCTTTTCAGGATATATTCTTGTGCATTAATTCTTATGTAAATAGGGACGACTTTCGCGTTGCGTCTATAGCCTATATTTCATATAACTTCCTTTTACTGCAATGCAGATATTAACTCCAGAGAGAGAGAGAGAGAGAGAGAGAGAGAGAGAGAGAGAGAGAGAGAGAGAGAGAGAGAGAGAGAGAGAGAGAGAGAGAGAGAGATCCAAACAAGGTGAAATCGTTATTTTTAATGTATAAAGATCAAATAACAAGTAAGATACGTTCCTCAAGATTTCGTCATTTTTTAAAGATAAGTGTTGTTCGCCTTTACCTTTTACTTCGTCTGCGGAATTTATTATTCACAATGAGACTCTCGTTAATAAGTCGACAATAAATTCCGCAGTATGACTAGTTGATATCACTGTGAATGCAAGATGGGAGCGCTTAGCATGTTGCAAAATACATTTCGTAATCGCCATTAAATCAGTCTGGAATCAGTCGAAACTTCAGAATATTAAGTTTCTAGATGGGTTGCTTAAGAGTAACACACTGCTTTAAATGAGTTTAGGAAATCCAGTATTTCAATGCTACTTCAGTCTCATTGTTCAAATCTTCCTACTGTTTGAACACTTTTAGCCACATGTGTGTTGTTCATAATATGCTTCAAGTTTCAAGTCGGTTCTCACCATTGATAGAAGAACTTGAAAGGAGATCCAAAGATTAAAGAGTACGTCTTCGTTTCTGCGTATTCGTCTTGAAACAATGAAAGAGAACCACATTCCTATTGTCCCACGACTGCATTATAAACGTGAACGTTTTATTTAGGAGAAAGAAATCTTGTGCACTTTTCGCAACCGGGTCAAATGTATGCATAAGAATTCCTTTGGTGCGGCGGTCAAAAATATGTGCTCCACGTTGGATCATGCCTACTACGCAGCTGAATTACGACAATTGCAAACCGTATTCGTGTCGAAACACGTCATATTCCATTGATCTTTGACGACAACATGATACATTTTAAGTAAATTGACGTAGTTACAAAATAGTCTACTCCGCAATAAACATGTACCATCGCATGGGATTAGTTTATTTGTACCCTGCAAATAACTGAGCTGTTGGTTATCGTACAATAAGCAGATAACGTTTTCTAGATATTCTGTAATATCACTTACATGTTATATATATCACGTGAGCCACGGGTGGTCCATGATAGCCAATAGCAGTGTATATATTTGCTATTTTAGAATCTGCGGTTTAAATAAACTCAAGAGACTATTCGAATTAAAAAGTTACATATACGAATCAAATTTATTAGAAATTGATAACAAAGGATTCCGTGAATGCGGTATTAATGTAGGGACTGCGACTTATTTTGGTAAAATTCACAGAAAGCCTTGGCAACTAATAGTTCTTGTACGAATCATCTGTAACGAATATAATAACGTTATTACGATCCCTATAACATAATTCCTATGATAAGACTAAAGTGCTAAAAACACTTAACGTTTAGATATCGCAACGATAGACTTACCATTACTCATTAATCAATTTTTTTTCTTATTTATATTATATAAAACGCTCGATGCATGAAGCTTATGCTATTCTTTATCTAGTTCTTTGCTTCGTCCTGGAAACTTTCTCAAATTCTTCATTACTTAAAAAATTACATATCTCACCTTTATGAGGAATTCATCATTAAAATTGCTAATCTTTCACATTGTTTAGTTGCATGATTTTCGTCAAATAATTGTCAGTGATGATCGTGATGAAGGTGTAGACAGCGAGAAATAGGGTGAAAGTGTAGATGATGCATATCTTAGCAGAAACTCGTACATACACAGACACGCGAATCCTCGCGAAACACTTGACCGACTTAAACAAGAGTCGATAGGCGCGAAACAAGCGCGCACTCATAGTGAAAGAAGTTCCTGCTAAAACAATAATTAAAATCTGTACCTTATAAGTCACATCAGTTAATCTTGCACCAGTATACGGTCAAAAATTAATTGGTGCCGTGCATTCTATTAGAGTGTGGTAGATGAACAATTAAAGTTAATCGCAGAAAGGAAACAATGAACAGTAGCGTTTATCTATACGTAGAAAAGTTGTACGTACAAAATGTAGATTATATTGGAAAGGTCGTGTTTAAGGAAGTCTAATTTTAGGTCAGTAACTGAGTTTCCATGTACAAACCAAGTACGAGTAACGTGACTCATGGTACATGGGTACAGAGAATGTATGAATATGTGTATATGTGTGATTTTTGTGATGGTCAAATGAGATTATATTTAAGGAAAATCATTATATTTATGCATGATAATAAGTATACACGACAATATTAACTACTTATCTATCGAAAATTTATAAATAACTAAATCTACAGTAACTATCTCTTTGATTTTTATTCTAAAGTTAAACAAAATTTTATTTCTCGAATATTACTTATCTTACGTTTTATTAAAAGTTCTGTTTCTGCTTTCTCTCTCTCTTCTCCTGTTTGACAGGGACATGAATGATGCAACTGGAACGATCATTTCACGCATGCATCATTTCTAAGTGCTATGAATTACTCGGAAGATGAAATTTTTTCCAAGAACTAGCCAACGAGAAAGTTCCATAATCGTGTCGGCACTATGCTCTCGAGTATCCGAGCAACAGAGCTCCAAATTTCAAGTACCTTGAAGTGAAATTGCATTCGTCAAGTTAATGTAGAAATGAAAGTATATAAACGCAATAATAAAATTCTTCGTGAGGCCGTTCGCAAGACTGCCACGTGTCTACTGTTGCTTCTATAAAGTAATAATTGCATATCGTGACCACTGAGCGTACAGCCTCGTAAAATAGAAAACTTTTTTATCCTCTTCTATCTTGTTAAATTGAGCTCTATTACATCCTCCCTGCCTTTTCCATATAAATAATAGGAAACGGTATTATGTTCAGATTAAAAATATTCTTACGCAATGACGACAGATGGCAGTTCATAGTTCATTTCTGGCACGAGCTATGTCTCATTTTATTCCCAAATACCGACTATTGGTACGGAGCAGCATAAATAACAAGTTTGACCATGAAATCTTAATTGCAGCGATATCCAAACCTATTTTAAGCGTGTTTCGTTCTATTGTAGCTCTTAGAGCGACACTCGTGAATTTCGGGAATGACAGCGGAAGTAGTGGATCGGATTTGTGTCCAGTAGACGATGAATTAATTGCTATCGGCGCGTATTAACTGGTTACTTGGCAAGTCAAGGATCAGTTGACGTTTGATCATCGACCGGATCGGATCGTAGTTTTCTACCACGCGGCTTTCACAAGCGTTATATCATATGTTTTCATTATTCTTCTATTAAGAACAAGTGAACCAGAGCTTTTGTATTTTGCCATACTCATATCATTAAACAAGAGATAACAGTGTTTAAAGTATACACGTTTCTGTAAAGTAAAATTGAATAAAGTAATTAGTGAGCAAACAAAATCAATCGATAGTTATAACAATAATTAAAGTGAATTATCTTCGAGGTAACAGTTTCAATAACATGGTTACGTACAGTTGAAGACGTGCGTGTAAATAAATTGGCACCTGACGTAGAACTGTAACACGCGTGATTAATTTAACTCTTTTGTCGAATTCCGAATTCTTTCTAGTGTACATCAGAGGATAGTAACCAGTAACAGCATTATATAATTATAAAACAGATGCGTGTACTACAAAAGTTTAACATGGAAAATCGTAGAGTGTAATTTGTACTGATTTAACTTACAAATTGATGGAGACGTGTTCACCGAAGTACTACGCCGTTACATCCACGCTCCTAAATTTAATTTGAATAGAGCCTTTAATTTTCTTCAATAGGCAACGCTTAATCGTGATAATGCGAAGATAACGGTGAACGTAGAACGAGAGGTAGTTTCTTAGTGGATACTGCTTCGTAGAATAGTCCATTCAACATTCATTTCGATCTATTCGAACAAAAATTACCGATTTTAAATCAATTTTTCAAACGACGAATTACTCGCATAGAATTTCCTACTCGATTCCTGAATCGATCAGCGTTCGTTCTAGATCGATGCATAGAATCGATTTTCCCCAACGAAAAATTCGTATTCTTGATGAATTCGTAATCGCTCCAAACGTAGCGTTCGTGGAATTATAGGATTGTTTTACTTATAAGACACCAGACGCGCGTAATATAATGTGCCTTCGTTGACTTTCATTACCCTTACAGGAAATATACACGTATTATACGTTTCCGCAGGGAACAATGTGAAGTTGCAACGAAGTCTACGTTCGTTACAATCGATTAGCAAGTACAAGTATGAATTCGATCGATTACGATTATAGAAAACACTTTCTATAGCGATTCACGCGACGAATCGTGAAACAATTTAAAGAACATACCTCTGATAAACATTCCGTCAACAGCGTTATGCTTAAAAACAAGATTGATACCCGCGGAAGCTTGCGAAATGTAAACGAACACGTTTCGCTCCCGCTTTAGTCTCATTAACCTTTCCGTATGCTCATTTTATCGATCGCCATTCTATCGAAGCTGTTATTACCGACTAACAGGTACGCATATCGATCGCAAGGTGCCCATGATTATTTGAAAATAGTGAAAAATGTGGCTGAAGGATGTGAATGACGACACCTTGCCGGCTGTGAATTTTGCGAACGCGCGACGCTGCGTCCAAAACGAGTAAGTCCCTCGTTTTTATCCTCTGCTAGAAACTGATCGTTATCTAGGTCAATTAGAAGAGAAAAAAAGTTATTACCCAATTATTGCCGGTACAAGAAAAAACATAACCAAATAGCATATAATTCACTAGCGAGTATTGGTCATTATCGGTATACACACTTTCTTCTGGCATTTTTTAAACAATTTTTATATTAACTCCAACAATAATTCCACGTACTCAATATCTCCAATGATTTCTAAAGCTTCGTCCAATCGAGAGTAAGATTATATAGCCTCGCACTTCGAGAATTAATATCGACATCTATACGTATCGATTGCAACACTTCACGTGTGTTGAAAATGCAGCATTCAGGTCGATCTGGTAACATTGCCACGCGACAATGTTTGTTTCATTTTTCTTTTCTTTTTAATTAAAGTATTCGAGAATAAATTAAGACACATCTTGGATAAATAACGTGGGAAATACTGAGAGAAATGCAAATCGTGTTATCACACGATTCTCTGTCGTCGCATTAATTAATTGTGTTCCACGTTAAGTGTACAGATAATTGCTGATACTATATGCCCAATATAAAACGATGCGATTATCGACCGGATAACGTCTATCACACTTTTTACAAGTGGAACTGATGGGTACAATAAATCTTTTCCCATCCCATTTATTAAAGCCTTTACCCTTCTGTTCTCAAAATACACTGATTAATTTTCATTGATAACTTAATATTTACGTTAACAGACAAGTGACAGATTTATTAATTTCCTTTCACTTTTTACAGAAAACGCATATTGTATGCAATTTTAATATAAAGCAACCCATTCATGGAGTCGGAAACAATTAATTGAATTTATCAAAGTACAAACAAGAGACGTTCGATAAGATAGACCAAATTTATTGATATCGAAAAGTATTCGATATAACAAAATTCTCTCTCTCTCTCTCTCTAATGTCTATAACAATTGAAATCAACATTTTGTAGCCTTAAACTATTTAGTTTTATGTCAACATTATAACACATTTAACTCCTTCAGAGTGCGGATAATAACAGCTTGTTGTAACAAAAACACTTGCACTTAGAAGAAAAATGAGTAACTCGAAAAATAATATTGAATTAACGAGGAAAGTTAGCGATTCCGATATAATGGTATTGCCACACGTATCAGTTAGTCCAGATGATTCGCGGGCATTCTTTTCGGACACGTTCATTAATAGAGCTCGAAAAGTTGCCATAAACAGGTTTGATGCAATTGTAAATAAAGTAAGAAATTTTGCTTTCAATCAAAAAAAAGTCGATTGTTCTTTTATGAAATGTGTTCTCTTTCTCAAAGTTCTACTATGCTTTTCATAATTGATGTGTAATAATTCAGAATACATTGTTTTATTGCATTTGAAAAATATCTTTAAATATTTGCATCTATTTGTTTACTTTTGTTGCAGAATTTTTGTGAACCGTAGTCTTCATTTAGAAAATATCAAGTTCTATGGATTCGACATGGATTACACGTTGGCAGGTAAAGTAAAAAAAATCACTTTTTATTCGAATGGAAAAGGAAGAAAGGAAAGCTTATATGTTTGTAAAAACGTTACTCGAAATACTTCAGAGTACAAATCACCGCAGTATGAGCAACTGGGTTTCACGCTGTTAAAAGATCGTTTAGTGTCACTGGGATACCCGCAGGAAATCAAAGCGTTCGAGTATGATCCTAGTTTCCCGGTGCGAGGATTATGGTTCGACACTCTTTACGGAAACCTTCTGAAAGTGGATGCCTACGGGAATATTCTCGTCTGTGTTCATGGTTTCGAATTTTTGAAACAGTAAGAATACATTCCTTTCCTACGAGTGTCGTGTTTGTAATTTGTTCTACTTCGACGTCCATTAATTCAAAACATTCTTCCCCTTTCCATTTCAGTTCACAAGTGTACGAGCTTTATCCGAACAAATTTTTACAATTGGACGAATCCAGGGTATACGTGCTCAATACATTGTTCAATCTTCCCGAGACGTATTTGTTAGCATGTTTGATAGACTTTTTCACGAACTCTCCTCAATATACGCGAGAGAAAACAGGGGTGAAAGAGGGCGAGCTAACGATGAGCTTCAAAAGCATATTCCAGGATGTACGGAACGCCGTTGATTGGATACACCTTCATGGTGATCTGAAGACGAAAACTATCGAAAATCTAGACGAGTACGTGAAGAAAGACAAGAGGTTACCGATGTTTCTTAATAGGATCAGAGAAAGCGGGGCGAAAATATTTCTTTTAACGAACAGCGATTACGTTTTTACCGATAAAATTATGACTTATCTTTTCGATTTCCCGCATGGGGCGAAGGTATTCGTTGCGATTAATAAGTAAACTGTGGTAAAATCTGTCCTTAACAGGCAGAGGCAATTGTATTAAGAAATTACTTATTTGTAGCCCGATGAACCGCACAGGAATTGGAAAACGTATTTTGATACTATTGTAGTAGACGCTAGGAAACCATTATTTTTCGGCGAGGGTACAATTTTGCGGCAAGTAGATACCAGAACGGGAGCTTTGAAACTTGGAACGCATAAAGGCCCGCTTCATACAGGTAGATTAGACATGTTTTAGTTTAATGTCTTAATGATACTTAAATCTAATACAAGATCGTAATAGAGAATTTGATGTAAACCAGGGGAAGTTTACTCTGGCGGTTCGTGCGACGTATTCACTGAGCTTATAGGTGCAAAAGGCAAGGATGTATTATATGTTGGCGATCATATTTTCGGTGATATCTTAAAGAGTAAAAAAATCAGAGGTTGGAGAACATTTTTAATAGTACCTGAACTGGTTCAAGAGCTTCACGTTTGGACAGACAAGTGTCAATTATTTGCCGAGTTACAGAACTTAGACGTTATGCTAGGGGAAATGTATAAGTAAGTAAAATGTTACTTCAAAAAGCATTTATGACTAAGCGAAGGATAAACCATCCACTTTGCTCCCATTTATAAATCAAGCTAACGATACTTTTGTTTCGCAGAAATTTAGATAGCAGCACAAAGGAAAAGCCGGACATTTCGAAGCTACGAGCGTCTATAAGAGATGTAACGCACAAAATGGATTTGTCTTACGGAATGATGGGCTCATTGTTCCGTAGCGGAAGTAGGCAAACCTTTTTTAGTAGCCAAGTAGTGAGATACGCTGACCTTTATGCGGCAACATTCTTAAATCTCATTTATTATCCATTCTCATACATGTTCCGAGCTCCTGCCATGTTGGTAAGCTAACTAGAAATCTTCTCTCTTTTTTGTACCGTTCGTAAAGGTTTGAATTTTGATTTCATTGGATGCTTCTACTTTATATCTATAAGATGCCTCACGAGAGTACTGTGGCGCACGAACAACGATTCGTTATGGAAACGCCAATGATTAGTCGATCTCGGACTTTCAAACTTACCGACGAAGAAGAAGAACCGAATAATCCTACGGTACGTATTCAAAATTTGTTCTACTCGTTTATTCGATATTACCTATAACAATATAAAACATACCTTAAACGATTATGTCAATTATTAGAAAACTTTGTACGTGGACTGTCCAAATAATCAAATACCACACGCAAGGCCGGAAACTCCTCGTAATGTGACGCATACACACGATGAAGATTGTAGTGACGAGGACAGCGATTCTCAGAAACAAGCGAACCATGTAAAATCGTGTACAAGAAATTCTAACTGTAAATGAATCACTTTCGCTGTTCGTTACAAGTGTTTTGTTTCTATATTTTTTGAACCATTTACTAATATTACGGAAAGATTGATTACAATTCTGTCACGTAAAGTATCTGCGATTGAAAACATCAATCGAATTATTGAGCTGTATGTCTTTTTAATTGTGTTTCATTCCTTCGCTTTTTGCGACGCAAATTATTATGGTCACATTAAGTTTACCCATGTTCTTCGCAGCAATGCAAAAACATTGATAAAGTAATATTCCAGAATGAATACAATTGTAACGTTAATGTATTGAAACTGAACTTTTTTATGATATAGTGATATAACTCAAACGGTTGAAAATTATAGATTATTGTAAACAATAATGCAAAATGATTTAGAAGCTGAGAAGTAAGCTTTTTTCGTTAATTTAGTTCAATATATTTATTTAAATACGCGTAGAATGATACAAGATACATACGAAAAACATTTCGGATGTGTAATCGTATATAAATGTATAAAATTATTCCTTGTATTGAGCCGGAAGTTAGTCCAACAGAATATAGTTGTTAATTCTTTTATATTATTAAGTAATAATGATCTTTTGTTAGAGAACAATGGAATCGATGTTTCATAATGATCTAAAGAGAGATCTAAAGATGTACGATTCTCGCACAAGAAATTGGCGTTTATAGAAACATAAAATATTGAATTCTTTTCTAGTTGTATGCTATATGTTTCATATATCATTCAGTCTTGTATGCATATAAGTGTTCAGTCTTATGCAATATGATTATAAACTTGTTATGTATTGTATACATATAGTAAGAATTATAACAATTGAAAATAGTGTAAATTTGAGTATTAAAGACTAGTCTTTTTACATGAAAATTCAGCTCATTAACACTAAGGTTGATATATTTAATAAAATTCGAGGGAAAAATAAATGAATTGAATTGTTTTCAATTCCATGTTATATAAATTTAATGCACATAAAATGTGCTCGATTCCGGCTATATCTTTAATTTCTCCGTTTGTAGATATTAGTGTACATTATGGAATCTTGTTAGCACTTATAAGAAATTTGAAACTAGTAAGTCACTAATAATCATTTTACAAGACAATATTCAACCTTATATATGTAAGAATTAAAAGGTAGCTTTTAGAAATCATAAATACGACGAATTTGATCTTATATAAAAACGTTAATCAATAGCTTTATGATTTATAAAATGTTTTATAATAGTAGGTATAAAAATAGAATTTTGAAATAAGGAAAATGTATCGTTCATGGCTAAAGAAATAGTTAACTGCATTAAAATTTGTTTATATGCAACAGCTAAATCAGAAGCTCACTTTAGAATAAATAATATATGATATATATTAAGTATGATATATAAACAATTGTTGGAAGATATTTGACAGCAATAAAAATAAACAATTATTATTATTTATTCTAAAATATCCACATAAACACACACTAACAAACACAGTACTTATATATGTATTTATATATACAGACGAATTGGCTGGTGCTAATTTTTTTGTATCAAAAAGATTTAATTTTGTTGTATAAGTGTAAGAAAAGAAATGGACAATTATTTCATGTATAAAAGTTAAAAATATATACTAAACCCCTGTTATATATCGTGCAATATATCGGTAGAATACGAGTTGTGTATCAATTGAAATAAATGTACGACAACTATAACTGTTATATTTATTTGAACATGACTAGTCTTGTGCATGGAAATTATATTTTTTTTCTTTCAATTCAAATTAACATTACTAGCATCAGAAAATTACATTCCTTTTCTCATATTAGCAAATCTGCTAAATATTCTTCAAATTCCTCCTCCCTTGTTTTGTCAACATTTTCAATTGGTTTCTCTTTCCAAATATTAGATTCGTTCTTCTCTGTTTCCTCAACAGATTTTTCAATACTATTTCTAGCCTCGTTTTCTTCAGTTTTCACTTGAACAGTGGACGTACTAGGTGTATTACCGAGTATTTCCGTATTTGTCCCTAGTCTCTTTAGTGTTTTATTTCTTTTCACTTCTCTTTTTTGTGATCGATAATTTAATTTTGTAGAACACTCGGGACACAATCCTTGAAGCGTACATCGATAATCAATAAGTATTTTCATAACATATATCAAAACATTGAAAACAACGTAACTTACTTAACTTGATTAGAGCGTTTTTCTTTTGACCGTGCTCTATATAACCAAAATTTACCTCCCAAGATTTAAGTTCATCCTTCTCTTTACATCTTTTATTTCCGCACTCGAATTGCCCTTTACCGACGATAACTTCTTTCTCTGTTCTCCATCTCAAGGCAACCTATTTGATATATACTTTTAGAGATTTGTACTTTTTCTAATGAACACGCTGCCAAAAGTATATAAACTTCGATCGATAAAGATAGATTCGAAGTAAAAATTACAAGTTCAGGTATTCCTGTTCGCCGACTCGATTTAAAACATTTACGTATGATACAAATTACCTTATTTTCTTTGTAATACGTCAAGTCAGCTATACAGTACTCCTTAAACAGTTTGTCATAATATTTCTTGGCCAAACGTGCGCCCCATGTATCTGGTTTGTCATTATCCTGATCCCACAAAAATCTGTGGTTTTCTCTAATGACGTCATAGTCTGTTTTATCTCGGGACCTCGAAACACAGGCCGAAACGTCAAGAGCTGCTTGTTTTTAGAGTTTACGAAGCTGTCATTTTTCGTTATCGTTTATTGTTACGCAACTTTTTTTTTTTTTTTTTCTCAAACATATCCGGGAATATCGTTTCGTACCAAACTCTCAAAGCGTATATTCAACAACGAATCAAGGGACATCGCGACTTATACGAAGCATTATAGAAACCGTGAGGGATGTACGAAAATCAATTAAAAAATTTAACATACGTGTCCCGTTTTAAAGATGTCATCGAACCTCCGTACAATGTAAAATAATCATTTATAAGTTTTTTGTGCCTGTCATAGGCTGACAGGTACGCGTAAGCTGGGAACATGTTCTCTCCTTAATAAACTGGTTCTATTTCTAAGCCGGGATATCGGTGTCTTTCTAACACACCACGTGAAACGCACGCATGTCGAGGAACTGTTACTTGGTTAATAACATTCGATGGAACTTCTCTGTTTGGATGACACGACGAAATAAAAGGAGATCCAAATTATTTCCTTTAACGCAATTTATACACACAATCAACAGTCTCACTGATTCACCGTGTCTAATGACATTGAATAACGTGTTACAATGAATTACGGTCACTCGATATGTTATTCTGGTCAGCGCCATCTGGCGGACTGATTTAAAACCTTCTACCGTAGGCGAGAAATTTGAAATATGGGTTACGTATATGCTTCACTTAAATTCATAGAATTTAGAAGACTATTACTTTTATAATTACATGCCACTGTATTTTCTATCGTTGTAATAGAGTTAAGTTTACCTTAATCAATTTTAATTCGACGACGATACAAGAATGATAATGGACGCGACGTAGTGATACAAATTTACACTGAATAATAAATCTGCATCGTGTGTCGTCTATGATAATGGTATATGTACTTTTCAAAATGATATACAACCACTACCATTACTGCTATTAATGTAAATAAATGCTACAGACGGAACGAAGTATTTAATTTTAATTTAATATATTATCAAAGTAATTTTTGCAAATGTACGCTTAAATTATTTATTTTTATGCTTGTATATTACTCGAGTACTACTTCGACTTCTTCTGTTTACGATATCCGATTAAAATAATTGTTTTTATTCGATTAATGTATCGTCAACATGCCTTATCTTTTTTTGATTATGCTAAATGTTGAGCAATATATATACAGTACATTGTATTCATGCACTGTGCTGTGTATTGTATCCTGTCGAGTTATGTTATAATGCCAAATTTCTTTTACATTCAAAGGATAATATATTAAAATATATTTTTTATTAACGATGTTTAGGATCAGTAGAACTGTCGCATATAATCTGTTTACAAAGAAAATAAGATTGTTTAGTGATTTTGTAAAAGTAGTAGAAGTTGGTCCTAGAGATGGACTGCAAAATGAGAAAAATATTGTGCCGTCCGACGTTAAGGTTCAGTTCATTGATAAATTATCAGAAAGTGGATTAAAAACTATAGAAGTTACCAGTTTTGTATCCCCAAAATGGGTTCCACAAATGGCAGATAATGCAGAAGTTTTTAAAAACATTAACAAGAAATCCGGTATTTCCTATCCAGTATTGGTACCAAACGTAAAAGGCTTGGAAGATGCATTAAAAGTGGATGTAAAAGAAATAGCTATTTTTTTGGCTGCATCCGAGACGTTTTCAAGAAAAAACATCAACTGTTCCATTTCCATTAGTATGGAAAAGGCTAAGGCAATCATTGAGCAAGCGTTAAATCATGATATTAAAGTCAGAGGCTACATATCATGCGTTGTTGGCTGTCCTTATGAAGGTGAAATTAAGCCACCTGTTGTAGTCGATTTAGCTGCGTTCATGTTACAGCATGGATGTTACGAGATTTCTTTAGGTGATACTATAGGCGTAGGATCACCTAACAAAATAAAAAGTTTATTACACGAATTAAAGCACATATCAAATGAAATGAATAAATTTGCACTTCATTGCCATGATACTTATGGGCAGGCTTTAGTAAACATTTATGCAAGTCTTGAACACGATGTAAGAACTTTCGATTCATCTGTGGCTGGATTAGGTGGTTGTCCATACGCAGTTGGTGCCTCTGGAAATATTGCTACTGAAGATCTACTTTATTTACTGCATGGGGAAGGCTTAGAAACTGGAGTGGATTTCCATAAACTAGTAAAAGTAGGAGAATTCATCAGTAATCAGCTTCAAAGAAAAAATCTATCTAAAGCTGGTGTTGCAATTCTCGCAAAAGAATATTCAGAGAAATAATTATAACTGTCTTTAATAATAAGAAATATGTGTAAATTTTATAACTCTTTTTTTAAATATATAACTAATAAGCTGTAAGTTATGCAGAATACCTCGAGTAATTATGTAAAAATTCTATATCTATAAATTTTAATGATCTTTTTTAAAACTTGTATACACAATTCATAAAAATATAACGCAATGGCTGATCAACGCACTACGATGTGTTATTTTCATAAGCTACTTGTATGTTCTTGTATGATATTAAAAACATACATGTAAAGCTGCATTCAAAAAAATACATTATTATACAACACGACAACAGAATGACGCACAGGATCTGATTCACACTTCATGTGGAATTTGTGTTACGAAATATTCGATAACTCTTGCAATATAGCCTGTGTGTCTAATGTACTCAAGTCTATGGATCCTCGAGTATCAATTACAACTCCTGTTACCTGAAGAAAAAGGATATAATCATTAGGAAATAAATATTTAAGATCATAATTTTATATGTTTTATGGATTACCATCTCTTCAAAGAATGCGATGTGATTAGGTTTTTCGGAATATCTTTCATATTGATCTAAATTATCTTGTAATTTTAAAGTGAGACTATCATAATTTTGTATTATAATAGTTAAAATTTGTTGCTCCGTTGGTGTGGATAAACTTTCGCTTGCCAACCATGCAGCTATTTTTGGTGGAAAGTGATTTACTATGTCTCTCATGTTTACTAAACAATTTGTTAATTTTAATGCATGTTCCTTGTACTCGTATGATTCGCTTGTTGAATAACGGAGTGCTTCAATGTATAAATAATATTTTGATTAGTAAATGTTATATCACGATCTAAATAATACGAGTATGTAAAATAATATTCATTGAAAATATATACCCATTGCATTCAGATTTGTAAAAATAAGTCTCATTCGTATTATTTCGTAAAATAATTCGTCGTAGCTACTAGGAGACGATAAAAATGTATCTCCGTATGTAATAAACAGATTTAAGATATTCACAACCTAGAACAGTTAAACTTGTGTTACAAAAAGGTTTAATTTTAAATCATTATATTAATTTACCTGAATAGCTAACGGAAAGATGTTCATTTTTTTAATCAGGTGGCTTTCGTGAGTGGTTAAAAATTTCAGTAGATTAATCAAAGCCGTCCAAAGGTCTCTCCATTGATATCCAAGTCTAACTCTGCATCTTTTTTGGTAACAAAGCAATCTTTGTAGAACTCCGATACATTGATGATAAAGTTCGAGGGGAAATTTTTTCATCATGTGCGATGTAATAAACTCGACAAGTAAATCTATAATTTCAGATAATAACTTCATTAAGCAATCTATATCGGCATACTGAAGAAAAACGTGAAGTCAAAAAATGCAGATTTTTACTTTATGCTTGTCGATTAATAGCATAATAAATGATGAATTTTTACAGTACACTAAATTATTTGTTAGTCTTTTTACTTTAGTGTGCGTCGATCAAAAACTTCAAACTTAGTTTTTGAGAAACCATACATATCGATTTAGCATTTTTTTACCATTATACCGTCGATATAATAACTGTACCAAGTAAGGTAGCAGCCAATGGTTGTGCTGGTGCTATTTTGTCTTGTATCTTTCTGTGATGCATCGGTACTCGATGAAGTTGTACTCTAAAGGCCAAGTTCGCATCATGCATCAAACTATTCGCATATTGATCCTCTGCGATACAACTCAATATTAAAAAGCATAACTTAACGTTATTCATTATTGCCTCTGTTCTAATTACCTGCATAACTATTGAACTGAAATAATAAAAATTTCTTTTACAATCGACGATACAGGACATTTTATGAACAATGATATTCATACAATATGGAACGTATCGTTTCTTACCAATATTGTAAAAATGTGGCTAACAAGTTAAATGGTTGGGCCATCACGTCAGGTAGTTGTGCTCCTGGAGCTACCGCGTTTGGTCCTAATGTATTATTCGGAGATGGCGGTGCACTGGTATCACTTTGTGTATACGCCAAAGTTGTTACAAAATTACGATTTAAATGCGTTGCTTCATAAAGCGCTAATAATAACGCATTGTTCGCACGAACTTGTTGCGTTTTTGCCTCTTCTTCTCCAACGAACATACTTCCGACTATACTAGTCAAGGAAGATAACCAGGATGCTTGTATTTCTGTGTGATATTTTTTTTTTTTTATTAACTGAGTTTATAATAAATGACTTAAAGATATGATTGTAAACATTCGTTTACCTGCTCGTTGCTGCGCAAACTGTCTACAGAAGTCCATTAATGAACTCGATATAACTTGTCCATAGCCATTGAGAGCTAATTCATCATCTAAAATTGACAACTTAACAATATAAGGATTCGCTCTTTCGTGTTTTCTATAATTGACTAGAAGCGTTAAAAGCAACACCGCATCGTGTCCGTGACGACTTCTAGCTGTCGTATCTCTCAACAGCTATATAAACGAAATAGAAAATATTAATGCATAATTGGAGCAATATGTTGTTAGTAATTAGATTACACATTACTAAAGTAACACCTACTTGAACCAGAGATTCAAAAACACTATTAAGCATAACATATTCCAACAAAGTGTTCTGACTAACATTGTCCATGCCAGTTACAATAATTAATAACAATTTCAAGCACAAAGCTTTTAAACTATCAGGATATTCACCTAGAATCATGAGAAATTTTAATAACTGGTTTCTTTAAAAAAAAAAAAAAAAGAACGATAGATTATACATTTAAATGTTAAAAATGTATATTTGAATCTTTGATTTCTTAACGTAAACTAGTTAGTAACCGTATAATGCACATACACTATGAAGAGTGTACCTGTTAAGAAATTATTACAGTGTTGCATTAACGTTGTCATTCTCTGTTCCGCGGAATCGAATCCTACTAGGATATCTATTAAATTAAATCCGCAATCGCCTTGACTAGCTTTCTTATACATGGATTGAATAACAGCTGCTAATGTTTGTAGAGCGTATACGACCCTAAAAGGATGTTCATCCACCAATGTGTCTACACAATGACAAACTAAAGCATTTAAGTTTTCTCTGCTTGCATTTAGTTGTTCCGCAGTCATATGCAAAATTTCACTTTCAATATGTGGAACCTAAAAAATTAGAATCATGTAAAAGTGTATAGCCACAGGGTACATGTTATGATTTTAGATTCATTTGTTTTTCCTTTGACAGGAGAAATTCATTAAAAAAATTTCTTGTTAACAGAAATCACTGAGGATTTTCACTTTTATTTGGTTCATTTAAAAATTCTTTCATTTTGGAAAAATGGTATTGTAGGCTCACAGATCTAATATTTAAAAGTTTTTACTTGTTCATATATATGTATGTGTGCAAAATGCACATTAATTCCATACCATAATGATTGGTAAATTTGTTACTAAGATAATACAGGTAAGTTTAGAAATATTATTTAAAGGCACAAACATTATAAACACAATGCTATTTATATTTATGTAATTTTTCAGTCGTTACCATCATGGGAAGTGACAAAATATTATGGAAGAGTATGTATGTATCAATTAAAATGCTTAAAATATAGAGTTCAAACAAGCGAAGCATGGTTTAATTTTAAGTGTAAATTTATGCCAGGTAGTTTGCATAATGAACTAGAATGCGAAGAATCTATCAAACAAAAGGGTATGTACTAAAAATAAAAGTAGCCTATCATATTTTTACGAATATAAATTATTACTATGCAAAGAAATTTTCAGTCAAGAGTGAATCCAAAGAACAGAAAAAACAACAAAAAACAACTCCTGAAAAAGTAAAATCTCAATCCAAAATACAGTATACCAAGGATAGTAAAAGTTCATCAACTTCGGTTAAAAATTTAAAAAATTCTTGTACACTCAATGAATTTATAGCAGATGCAAATAAACAAAATAAAAATGAGGATAGAAAATCACAAGAAAATAAAACATATTCTATGCCTGAAGATTATATGACCAAAAAGCAGAGAAAGGTATAATTTAGTTGTAATTCTTATTATTATCTCGTAACTATAGTTTAAAATCTCCTTTTCAGGCAAAACAGGCTCGATGACTTTTACAACGGATGTGAATTTTATTATCCAAATTTTTATTAACTTTTAAGAACTTTTACTACTTGTACCGATATCAAATTAAATAAAATTTAATATATTTAATAATAATTGGAAAAATTACTAACCATAGGTTTAATTAAGAATAGTTCATTCCAAAAATTTGGATGAGCTAATGTTAAATCTTCTCCTTTGAAAAAGCTTTCATAAATTGGCACAAGCTTTCCTTTATGCTGGCGTTTAGAGCCAGAACCGCTCCGTTTTCTCATAGCCATTGCCATAATTAATTATATACTTTTTACCATTTCCTTCACCTGAAAATCTATTCATTTAAATGATATGTACATATGTATTGTGTAAGTTACAATAACGTTTACAGAAATACGCTGAAAACCTAAAGTGATTATGTCCAATTTGAATAATGCTTATCTTTTGATTCATAACCTCTACATCGAATGTTCAATAACTCCAAATGAATAAATAATATTTTGCAACATAGATTACCGTGAAAGCATTAAAGGAGCAACTTATGATTGATATCGATTATACAAAATATAAAAACGTCTAACAGATTTGAAAAGACAAGTAATTTATTTACTTACTACTAAAGCGTATAGGTCTTTGTCACATAAAGGATCTCTCGAAAAACAATTCCAAGAGTTCTCTCAATTATTCGCAGGGATTTGTGGTTTATTTATGATTTCATTTAAAAGTTCCTGTGTTATCAGACAAGAGATAATAATACGAGAAATTATGAAAACATTCATGCACAAAAATGACGGGAAGCCATCATGAAATAAGAAGAATTTCGATATATATGTATATTATACACTTGATCCGCACACACACACACACACTTGATAAGACAGAAAGGTAAGGGAGGTAAGAGAGAGAAAGATATATATAAAAGCTATAAGAAAGAGTGAAACGGATGTTACCCAACCTACTCTAGAACCCGTGGCGCCATCTCTGTGAAAAGTGCTCAAACTGGTCGCACATCGTTATCGACAGCGAAGTGAACTCTCGAGAACTACTAGCGCCATCTCTGGAGAAAATACTGAAACTAATGCTCGACCAGTTTCACCTTCTCTCCGGGAGATGGCGCTAGTAGTTCTTGAGAGTTCACTTCGCTGTCGATAACGATGTGCGACCAGTTTGAGCACTTTTCACAGAGATGGCGCCACGGGTTCTAGAGTAGAGTCATCAACATCTGTCTCACTCTTTCTTATAACTTTTATATATATCTTTCTCTCTCTTACCTCTAAAGCGGGAAATATCAAATAAATTACAATAAAACTACTAAAATATACAATAAATTAGAATGAAACTATCATTTTATTAACATTATAATAATATTTTTAATGATATACCGTTGTATCGAGTTAGATTATGAAAAATAATAAAAGCAAGTATAATCTTATATCTTTGTTTCATGTTAATCTATCTTAGTATCAAAATGAATAAACTGTTTAGTTTTATTATTTTTAATATTAGTTTATAATGTAATAGCTCTGGTGATAACCCCGTGGCAAACCTGGGGGGCGCCACCGTGATACTCTGATGCTTTTTGAACTGCTATATGATTTGTTGTGTTGGCTGGGTATGTATACTATTGTGTAAACCATAAAACAAGTATGATTGTTTACTTGAGTATCCTAAGTCGCTTAAAAAATAGGTCCTTATTACTTGACATCTCTTTTACATTAATATATTGCATATAACAACATTATTTACTTTATTTTAGATCTTTGACATCGCTGTCAAGTGTTTATATACAGCAACATGTTAAAACTAGACAGTGTTCATCTCACAAGGTTGAGTATGATAAACGAGATACATTTAAAAATGTCTCTTACGCAAAGTATGTGGGATATGTTGCAGCTACGATATCTCTACTAGGTGTATATTATTATAAGTTCCATAAAAATGTTCATGCTCTGAATAAAAAATTTATACCTTGTGGAGAATTCAGAGCCGACTTGAAAACGTACAGTTTACAAGAAGTAAGCAAACATGATAATAAAGAGAGTCATGTATGGGTAACATTTAGGCGAGGAGTATATGACATAACAGATTTTATTGATAAACATCCAGGTGGTTCTTCGAAAATAATAATGGCAGCTGGCAGTTCGATTGAACCATTCTGGGCAATTTTTGCTAATCACAATAGACCAGAAATATATGAGCTTCTTGAGACAATGAGAATTGGAAATATATCTGAAGTAGACGCAATCTCCAATGTAATTAATGAAAATGATCCATATTCAAGGGAACCTATAAGACACAAAGCTTTAAAGATTAATGGCCAAAAACCATTTTGTGCAGAACCACCTTCATCCTTACTAATCGAAAGCTTCATTACACCAGCGTAAATATATCTTAAATTTGAAAGTAGTTTTTGAGAATCTTGATTGCCCAACAACTTATTTATAGTATATTCTTCTATATTCAGAGAACTTTTCTATGTGAGGAATCATCTTCCTGTTCCTGAAATAGACTTGAAAACTTATACTTTAGAATTAGCAGTAGAAGAAACAACAAAGAAGGCCCTTCAATTCGAGGACATAAAGAAATATCCTAGGCATACAATAACAAGTGCTGTAATGTGTGGTGGAAATAGGAGATCAGAAATGGCACAAGTAAGTCTGCACAGTTTTTTCTTTCTAATCTTTTACTTTATGATTTAATTTGCTTACTTTATTGATTTGTCTCAGGAAAAACCACTGAAGGGTCTCAGTTGGGGTGTGGGTGCTGTTGGTAACGCTACGTGGACTGGCGCAAGATTATGTGATATACTGAAAGATTTAGGAATCAATGAGGATGATTACAATCATATACAGGTATTATACATTAAGGGATGAGAATATTTTCGATATTGAAAATTGTAAAAATAAGTTTTGAAATTTAAATGATTTCTGAAAATAAGTTTGAAGGATATGACTTAGATCCTTCTAATACACCATATGGAGCAAGTATACCCATTAGCAAAGCTATGGATCCTAGGGCTGATGTGATTATAGCTTATGAAATGAATGGTCAACCTATACCAAAGGATCACGGCTTCCCCGTTAGAGTAATTGTTCCCGGTGTTGTGGGAGCTAGGAACGTAAAATGGCTTGGTATTGAACGATAAATATTATAATTATAAAATTAATTGTATAACAGAATTGTATCATTTTGGTACATAATCTTTACAGGTAAAATAATTGTCTCAAAAGAAGAAAGCCAATCGCAATGGCAACAAGGTGATTACAAAGGTTTCTCTCCTACCACTAATTGGGATAATGTAGATTTCTCTAAGGCACCAGCTATACAGGAAATGCCTGTGATCTCTGCGATTTGTGTACCAACACCGTTAGAAACAATCAAAGTGAAAAATGGAAAAATAAACGTGAAAGGTATATAACGAGCACTTGAAACTTTAAATTTTTCTTATCTCATTTTTATAATGAAATTCTAATTCTGATTCGATTAAAATTTTCACAGGATACGCATGGTCAGGAGGAGGTCGTAAAATTATTCGAGTCGACATAACAAACGATCAGGGTAAAACTTGGCATACTGCTAATTTGGTCGCTGAAGATGCTAATGCTAAAGAAGGTCGATATTGGAGTTGGACATTGTGGACTATAGATCTTCCTGTTAAAAAAGAATGGAAAGAAATAGAAATTTGGGCAAAAGCTGTGGATGCATCGTACAATGTGCAGCCAGAAAGTTTCAAAAATATCTGGAATTTGCGAGGTTTTCTTTGTAATGCTTATCATAGAGTTAAAGTTAAATTGGAACATTAAATATACAATGGATTTTTACTTCTGTTAGTAAAAAATAAATAATATTTTTCCCTTTACTAAAAACACGCATATTAAATGCATTTATTTTTAACAGCTAATATTGTATTCAAACCTTGATATTTTTCTTGATATTTTCATCGTTAAAATAACTAAATAAATCATTCACAGGTATCTTGGTATCTGTTAGATCATTTATATTGTGAACTTCAATCATAGGTGGGAATTCAGTGATAGATTTACCGATTACAATAACGTAGGGAAATCCAATTATGCGAGCATATGTAAAACGTTTTCCAATAGTTAAATTTGTTCTATCGTCAAGTATGGTATCGATATTTAATTGATTTAAAACATCTATTATTCCATCTACATATTGAAATCCTTCTTTTTCGTTGCTACCCATCTACAAATTGTAACAATATTTAGTATTTATCAGACATAGTAGACATCCATAAATATATTACCTTTGGTGGTATAATGCACACGCTATAAGGGGCAAAATGTTTTGGCCATCTTAATACTTCCTCGGTAGATAATAATTCGGACATGACTGTAAAAATACGACTGAGACCAAGTCCAAAACAGCCCATTACCAATGGTACTGATTCATTGTTTAACTTGTGTACTACATTTAAAGGTTGTGTATATTTTGTATCTAATAAAAATGTATGTCCCACCTTTAATGTAGGATAACTTTTTGAGTAAAGCGTACGATTACAATTAATCTAATCCTTCTAATATTTAAGGATTTAAACACTTATATTTTTTTTTGTACTACCTCTGCACTATGCTTTTCGTGAAGTTCAGTTTTACATACAGGGCAATGGGATTCTTTGCACACAGTTTTGTTGATAGCGTACTGGCAAGACGAGCATGTACAGATAGTATCTTCACCAATATCGATCGTGTAATGATATTCATGAGTCACTGTACCTCCAGTTGATCCTGGATCGCCAATAGCTACAGAAATATACGCAATACTAATAAATTTAGAAAGTTATACTTTACAAGATTTGTTTTATTACCTTTTGTATATGTTATTCCTATTTTCTTAAATATATTATCATAAGCTTTACATACTGACTCATACGTCTCTTGTGCATTATTTATATTCAGATCAAACGTGTACAAGTCTTTCATAATAAATTCTCTACTTCGAAGGAAGCCAAGCTTCGGTTTCATTTCGTCTCTCCATTTACTAGAAATTTGATATAATTTTAGAGGCAATGCTTTTGACGACAGTAATCCTACAGTTGATAATAAAGTACAGATTGTTTCTTCGTATGTCTATAATGAAACAATAAAGTTTGAAGAGGTACATTCTTATCGCAGTAAAATTAATCACTCTTCTGATTGATTGCAAACTCACTGGGCTAAGTATATAATGTTTATGGGATCGATCTTTCACTTTAAACAATTCGGATGCGTTGTTCGCGTATCTATCGGTCTTCTCCCATAAATGTTGCGCCGTTAATGCTGGTAATAATACCTTTTGAGCACCGATCTTTTCCATTTCATTGTCGACAAGTTTTGTTAACTTATTTAAGACACGTAAGCCCAAAGGTAAAAACGCGTACATGCCGGTGTTTACTTGTTTAATAAACCCATATTTAATTAGATTCTGAAATTAATAAGCACGTAACAATTATTAGTAGTTGATCAGAAGTCGAGTCCAAACAAATAAATAAGACAATAGTTAAAGTACTTCGTAGCTTTTCGTAGGAATTTTTGTCTTCTGCTTGGGACCGATTGCTGCAGTAGTCGGTTGAAACAACCGCGACAACTTATTTATTTCAGAAATCGGCATGATTGTTACGTTCAAGTAACAAATTAACGTGTTTGAACGTACTACAAGTATATACCAGGTATACCAGGTATATATAGATGCATGATGTTTTATTTCATTTGAGACGTAACTCTATCCAAATGGTTCTAGGTGGCACCAGATAGAGCCATTTTTTATTGGCCATTTCTTATCGACACGGACTTGAGTTAGTAAATAGAAATCAATGTTCCCATCTGTATACAAAGTAATAATGGCCGTAGTGTTTATTGGAAACAGTACGGAATAATGACAGATAAATTCTCTTGAATTTTAGGTTATTTCTCTTGATTTTAATTCCTTATCGCGAATGTCGCGTAACACCGTAATTGCGAGCCAATTCTGGACCGACAGAATTTTCCAACACCGATGATTTCTATTCAGAAACGTAACAGCATGGAATAGGGTCCAGTTGATCCGAATGAAATGGATTTTTTAGCTTCTGAGATGAATGAGGAAAACTCGAAATTAACTTTGACAGATAGAAACGGTTTAGAATATGTCGAACAGACCGATTCCACTTCGGTACCAGATGTTTCGCTCATCGAAGGTATGACTTAATTAGTTTTGATCAACGAGAATTCGGGTTAATAAGAAATTTGTTAAACTACAGCTGTTTGACAATGTCATATGTACACGCTAGATCATAAATTGTGATCTGAGTGGAACAGAAGTGGTTTTACAAAATAAAATTAAATTAAATGATACAACAACTTTCTGTTGCACTATGATTTATATGGGATATAATAGAGTTTCTAATATTGCTCTTTTACTTGTTATTTTTAGCTAAGGATCCTTTGATCCAAGAATATACAAACGTATATGAGGAAGCAATGCAGATTCAAGAGGAATTTGTACAAGATAATAGCGCTCAAATTGAAACGGAATCAGTATTACTAAAGAACAATGATAAAGAGGGATATTATGGATCAATAGAAGCAAACAGTATTAACACGTCTATGAAAGGTTCTACTTCTTTAAGTAATTTCTCAGAAGAGTACATAAAGTATCAAGAATATGTTCATACTGGCCTTCCGCGAGAGAAATGTCTTCAGAAATCATCTTCTTATAATGATATTAGGCTACCTTCAACTATGTTATCTGATACAATATCATATACGTCTTCGGATATACTTTCTAATTGTAGCATAGAATCCGCAGCACTGGATAAGTATAAAGAGCTAAATACGGCGTGCAATGACGAAGAGGAAACACTTTTCAGCTCTAAATTATATACGAAGACAAGTGAAGCAAAGTCCGGAGAAGAAATTGTTAATACCGAAAAACATAACAACAGTGAGATTAAAAACAACTTTGATGTTCATTCTGATGTAGATGAAAAATTAATGAGAAATCAGATGAGTACACTCAAAAGTTTAGTTAAATGTGAAAAGGACGATAGCAAGGAACAACAGCCTTGCGAAGTTATCAAAAGTATCAAATCACAGAGCAATGTGATAAGTAGACCAACTTTAATCGATGATAGCAGATTGGTGAAAATTTCACTGCCAACGAATCCAATTAATATAATGCAATCGAACGCTCAGTTTCTAAACAAAAGTCGCAACTTTTTAAACTTTATTACAGAAAAATCTACAAATATTATGGAGAAAGCGTTATTGCCGCAACATTTAACGATGAGATATAATTCGGTAATGAAGTCCATAGATAATACCTACAACGAGAGAAGATATATAGATGAATCATGCAATGCAGAAACTTCTTTAACTACACCTGTATTTAGCAGTGGTAAAAATACAATTAATATGAAGAGTGAAGAAAATGAATGCACAAAAAATGATGAAAATAGAAATACGATGACAACTTCAAGTGAAACCATATATGCAAATACAGAACAAAATAATAAATATACATTGACAAATGATCATATCCTTCATAAAAGTAGCGATAATGATAACATTGAATCAATAGACTTAAAACAATCAGAATCTTACTCTGTCAGTAATGATACGAAAGAAAAGATTGACCATGTACATAGTATACAGACGAATGAAAATTATGATATTGATTCTATGGTATTAAATTTTGAAGGCGACACTTTTCACGATAGTGTGACTAATGGTATATATCAAAAGGAAGGAGAAAACATCGATGTTGAGGAATCGAAACAAAGTTTGTTACAACATCCTGCGTATCTTGCCTTATTGAAACACTACACAGATTTAAAATCTAAGCATATACATTTACAAGAAAGAGTCGGACATTTAGAAGAGCAAAATCGAACGTTAGAAGCGGGATGTAAAAGAGAAGATTTCTCTGTATCGATCGAAGCATTAGAGAAGACGATAAACAGACTCACTTCTGAATTGCATACATCGTTAGAAGCGCAGGAAACGTTTAAAAAAGAATATAATGCTGCGAATAAAGAAAGAGAAAGCATGGTGATGAAATATGTGGTCAGTGAAAAGCAGCTTATTGATACCCAAAGGTATATTAAAACATTTATAAAAAATTTACGGTAAATGTATTATATATTGTTTAATATTTGTTTTCTGTATTTTTCTATCATTTAGGGCAAGGGAAAGTGCAGAACGTAAAGTAAAAGAAATGACGGCGCAACAGGAAGCACTACAAAGTAAATTACGGGAGATGCAAGGGGAACGAAGTAGAATATGTAACATTTTGAGCGGAAAACATCGCGAAGTGACGGATCTTCATAAAGAAGTTGAAAGGCTAAGAGAGGATGTAAAGATGAGAGATATAAAATTGCAATGGACTCAAAATAAGCTTAAATTGGAAATGGATTTGCAAAAGGAGACTCAACAAAAACTAGATAAAGTCACGGTAACAATACTACTTAGAAGAAAAAAAAAAGTGTATCCTGTATTGCTTTGATTATATAAATCTGCGATATATGTCGTTTTCGTTTTAACAGATCAGAGTAAACGAAATGAAGGAAGAATGCGACCAAGTACGTAAAGAAACGCAGGAGACGATGCGAAAGTTTCAACAGTCAGAAGAGAACAAGGCGGTCACTTTGGATCAACAATTAAAAGAGCAACAGGCACGTTTAATTTTAGAAAGGCACGTAACTGAAGACAAAGAGATGCTGAGGCTTCAGTTACAAAAGGAAGTGGACACATTGAAGCATAGACAGCAAGTTTTGATCGAAGAAAATAATACGCTCAGCCTGAAGATACAGGACGTTGAAAAAAATCGTTTAAACTACGAGAGTAAATTAAACAATTTGAAAATCATAGCGGATCAACGTCAGAAAGAAATTGTAGAGTTGCTTAGCAAAGTGTCTGAATTGGAAACGCTCAAAGTTCAGCTACAACAGTAGGTATCACAATTTTATAATCATTGGTCATTCATTTGCGGTAATTTTTTTATGTTGGTATAATGAATTTTTTCTCGACGTAGCAAAGATCAATATTTAGCATCAACAGAAACGGAGATCCAACATTTGCGTTGGACTAATGAAGAGTTACAGGCTGATATGTCTGCGTGTCGTCAAAAGGAAGCGGAAATGCTGGACTTTACGCAAAAATTAACAGATAAAAATGTACGACTCCAATCAGAATTCACAGCCATTGAGGCCAAAGTGAAACAATTAGAGAAAGAAAATGGGCCGCTGCATGAACGCATAAGCGAGTTAATGAAGAAAGTAAAGGCTCTAGAAGAGAGTCTTGCTCAAGAACGAAAAAGCAGAACCGAGGAATGTGAGACCTTAGCCAAGCATCTTGCCGAACAAACGCAAATCGCGCAAAATCTTGCCCAGCAGTTGGAGGATAGTCAAGGAGAAAACGCTGTGTTAAAGAGGAAGCAACAAATAAGTATGAAGGAGATGACGCGCGAGCTACAACAGTGTCGAAAGAAATTGGAAATGTTCGAAGCAGCGTCACCTTACAATTCGTTGGGTGTTACATCAAGGACTGGATCAAATATTTCATTGAACACAGGTTTTAGATATAAAAATCACTACTTTTACATTTTATGCCTTCCTCAGTTTGATTTTCCTTACCTATAATTTTTAGTAGCCAAGGAAAATATTTTAGCCGAGAGAAAGAGAGGGACGGGTAGGATCTCTTTATATCATTTTATCAACAATATATTTTTTTGTTATTTTAGGAGACATTTTAAATGGTGCCTTATCCGATAACAGTGTCAATGGCGATCAAAATATTCAGCCAACAGAGCCTAGTAAACAAGTGCTAATAGATCGTATTATAAAGTTACAAGAAAGTAACGCCAGAAAAGCGGAGAAGCTAGATTTTTTCGAGGAACATACTCGAATTTTAGTCGAAGAATTACAGAAGAAGAAAAGGATCATACAAAATTATATTTTACACGAAAATATTGGTGCCATGGGTGGCAACGAGAGAGATAAGTACAAGGTAAATTTCTATTTCAGATCGTACAATTTTATGAAAATCATGTTTGATATCTTAAGTTTACACAAAGTGTTTACTATTAGTATTAACGACATTTTCATTTTCAATATACAAGCATATCAAAAGTAGAAGAAATGCAGTAAGTTTAATGACAGAAATGAAATTTATTATTGTAATTGTGTTAATTTATAATTCTGTAGACGTTCATAAATTTTTATTTAATTTCAATTACCTCTTAATTATAGGTTGAACTAGCAAGACATGGAGGAATAATGGCCTCTGTCTACAATCAACGAGTCTCAGATGACAATATGACTCTGGAGTTATCATTAGAGATAAATCAAAAGCTCCAAGCAGTTCTGGAAGACGCATTATTCAAAAATATTACTTTAAAGGTAAACGTGAAATGTGTTTGTGCATTGAAAAATTTGATTCTCGAAAGCGATTCGCAATAGTTTTAACCTCAAGTAGACATCCATTCTAATAAACAACATTTTTCTAGGATAACATCGACACTCTCGGTGAAGAAATAGCAAGGTTAACGATGCAGAATCAACAAAGGCAAAATACACACTAAAAGTATATTAGAATGACATACCTGTACTTATATTGTAAAGATAACGTAATGACAAGTGCATCTGTTGGAAACGTGAAGATAGAAAACTTATCAGCTATGAAATTTACAGTTCGTATGTACTGACATTGTCTGTAATTTCATATATTAGAGATACACAAACTTACATTTTCTTTCTATAAAATACGTATACTAAATTATCACTTCACGAGGAAAGTACATTTTGCCGTAATAGCTTGAAAGGTACATTTTATTAATTTGAAGATAGGTATAAGAATCTCGTGCTTATCTTAACGCAATTTATTTGTGCAGATGATTCATTTCTGATATCGTGATTTATATCTTTAATTTACTCTTACTTAATATCATAAATTCTTCAGATATATACATGTGTGTATATTGTATAAAGTAGATTCTCCTTTTCTTTTTTTTTGGTATATATTTTTATATATTTTTATTTAGTTTTGTTCTTAAATTCACTAGTTGCTTTCCGTTGAAAGTGATCTAGCATCTAAGTATCGAAAGAACAGTTTTTATTGTGTCTAGTCAAAATGAGAATACTTAACGATTTATTAAATTCCTTATTTTATTAACGCTAAATGGAAAGAGCAAAATATTTTTGATAAACATTGGAATTGTATCATAACGTGTTACAAAATTACTTATCTTTCTCATTTGATCGCTGTTCAATTGCTAATCGTACAGGACAACTTTATAGTTTTAGAAAAACATTCCATATCGTCAAGAATTTTTAATACACAGCAATGAAAATGTTAAGTAAGGACTTGTTAATAGTACATTATATAGTTTCGTGTATATATAATACACTGGATGTAGTAAATAAGTATCAAAATATAAATGAAGCATTTTACGTGTATTATACGGGATATAAAGATTGTAAATCTCTGTAAAATGAGAAAAATTGTATGGAATTGTATAAAATAATACAAAAAATGTTTCGATCTATCCTAAACTAACACGTCTCACGTTTTTAATTTACCGTTATAAGAAATTGTTTCTACTTACCGCATCATGGCCTTCGTATTATCATAAATAAATTGATTCGTTATCAGTAAATGAAAAGCAACGATTGGAAAATTAAAAATGTACAATGTCCTGTTGAACATTAAACCAAGAGAAATGATCCTGTATTATACGAAAATCGAAATTATTTGTTGCTCAAACGATTATACAATAACAATAGTAAAAAAAGGGTTTGAATGTGATGTAGGTTTGTTCACACGTTTAATGACAACCTGTACTACATAATATAAAGTATTTGATTATAACAAGACAAAGCAGACCCCGTGATTCTTGTATTCTATGTATATCTTTTTTGTATTTTTTTCTTTTTTTTTCTTGTCGTCAGGTAATTACGAAACTATTATATTATTTTTACTCCATCTAATAAGAGGAACACACCTATTATTTCGTAACCGATAGAGTTCATTTCTCTGGAGAAACATAGATTTCTCACTATTTGCCATATATATAAGACACATTATTCCTTCGGACAAATAATTTTGTTCTAAAACTTCTTTGTTCGCCCTCGTCTTCCACTTTTTCCTCTGTCTTCTATAATCGCTTCTTCACCCTGTATATATACATTATGCACAGCTCTTATAATTTTACAAAGCATTTACTACCGTAATTTACAATCGAGAAGGTGTGAGTTACCATTTAAATTGCGACTTAATCGAAAGTAAATACACGTTACTTTTTACGTATCTCGTGTGTACATATGTATTTAATGTATGTCTTTGTGTGTTTGTACGTGTATTTCTGTTCATGTTGCGTGGATATTGCTTTTTTGTACATACATCGTATCGTGGTATACACATGTACATGAACTTAACATACGTCCTAAACTTCACTTCAATTCTGATGAATTTCTGATTAGTTCGCAATTAGAGTAATCTTAAGCAGCGATTTATAAAGATATTATGAATATGTAACAATGATGGTTGTTTCCGTTTATGCAATGGCTAACGCAGTTTCCGTAAACGTTTCGCAAGTTATTACCGAATAGCGTTACAATTTGCTTGCGATTGATTAAATAATACAAGTAAAAATTGACCCCGGTTTCGACATCTGTTACATCTATTCTTAAAACAAGAGGCAACACAGAATCGGAGTTAACACGTGCTTCTAAATAAAATTGGCGGAATATCAAAAATTTGATAACGGTTGGCAAAAAGAGACAACTCTCAACAATCCAATTGATTTACGTAAGCAGTCTACTCTGTTCACGTATGTACAATTCGATTACAATTCGTAGTCGGCGTAAACGAGGCTCACAGTTAAGGTCTGAAACGGAAGTGGATCATTAAGAAAAGCGTGAATTGGCCTGTGTGCGTTCGACGGGACCGAGTACCAACTGGACGCACGTTAACATCTCACGATGCACAGCGTATCGAATTTACTTCATTTCAAAGCGTTGTTCGTCTTTGTACACAAAAATTCGTATCAGAACTACGCAACTTTCCACTATCACTTAAGATACCGTTCGATCGTGTTACTTCCGGCAAAACGTTGGAAGCGAGTCCCGCGCATCGATCCGTTCCAGATGCGTTACTTCTCGGCGTTCGTTCGACAGAATTGCAAATGCTCGTTGTGGGGTAAACAGCAAAGTAGAAACCGTAAATTCGTTTCATCGTCGTTGTTCCTCGACGCCGGATCGATCGTGGACGAACGAAAGAGTTTGCAGAATTCCTTCCGGTGTCTCTCGGCCATCGCAACGCTAAATTTCGATGGGTTTCCCCCCCGCGAATTCGCCCGGCTTTGAAACATGCCGGCCCTCGAGAGCGTTAATTTTGCCCGGCGAATTGATTCCAAGCCTGCCGCCCCTGTAGGCGGTTCGCTCTCGTTGCCCGTTCCTGCGTTAACTCTGCCCAGTTAGATCGAAGTTGCGAACAGCCAAGAGGGAGAGAGTCCCGGGATCACCGAGAGGAACACACGCTCGAGGAAGAGGCAGGGACCGGGGAGAGATACGTGGCTTAAAGGGAACGTGTTAGCCATGCGAGCTTTAGAGGAACTTACGGGTGTAGGGATAAGGGTGAGGCCCCTGGAAAACGGAGAAAAGAGAAAAAAAGCTCGCGGAGGTCGACGGGAGACGGAAAAACGATACTTCGCGAGGGTAGAGTGTGCTGGGAAATCGTGGGGGTTAATGGGGAGGGCAGAGGGTGGAGGGAAAGACTCGGGGATTAGAGAAGGAAAGCGAGGTTGATGTATGTAACGGATAAAAGGACAGAGGCGAATGAAAATCGATAAAAGAGAACATCGAAAGCGAGAAACAAAAAAAAAGAGAGAAAGAAGGCAGAACGTAAACACAAGGGGAGGAGGATAGAAAGAAAGAGAGGCTGCTGCGGAGGAAAACGTAAAGGAATGAAAATGAGAACAGATAAAGGGAATGAGGAGAGGGGGAAAGCAGAGAGAAGTAATGGCGTGCGAGAGATAGAGAGAACACGTAGGGACGAAGAAGGTTTATGTTCTAAAGCCCGCGACCCACCCCCTATAAATTCAGCCAGGGGGCTTTCCATTAAAGGGGAGCTACCGCCGCGAGTATTGCTCTCGAGCAGCTTAAAGTGGATGGAACGTTCCTAGCCCAACCCGTACGATCGCGAGATATGAGCATATCTTACTTTAAAGCGAGTCGAATTGTATATCGTATCTCGCACAGACCCTTCGTACATCACCACCCACCCTCTATCTCCTCTTCGTGCAATTTCCCTTTACTTTTTTCTGTTTCTTGTTGCTCTTTCCTCGCATTACTCTTGCGATCCGTTTAGCTACATTCCTACTGTGCACGAATCGCACGAGCACCAAGGGCGTCGGAGAACGTGCCGGGGATGTCCCTTCGATTGGTGTACAGCATCGTTGCAAATTAGACGCTACTCTCCCTCTCTCTCTCTCTCTCTCCTCTCTCTATCTCTGTTTCATCAAAGCGATGCTGAATTATGGGATTTTGCGATATGATCGAGAGTGTCCTGGTAACTATGGCAGCGTTGCCGATCGATAGATAATATTGCGATCGACAACGCAACGTTATCATGGACTCGATGGGATAACATGCCAGTAGAGACGAATCGACGTCAATTTGATTTTAGCAATTAACGAATCGATACAAACTTGGTCCCGACGCTTTCTCGTTAAAACACGAGCAAAAAGACAGCACCTTATTACACAACGTTTGTATGTTAATAAAAGTTAGAATATCGGCTTTCGTTCTCTGTGATGTGTAAAACGAAAAGTGAACGCGTACAATTGTAACGGGTACGTATTGCGAACGTGGTTCAGCACATCAACCGAGCTTCGTGCAATTTACAAGAGGAGGGTCTACTTGTACGCTTGGGAATCGGGTCGATACGCTCGAAGCACGATGTTAAAACGAATCAATTATGATCCTAGTGGACGATTCATGGAAATCGCATGCGACAAACAACGGACATGCTGGCGAACGAGTGTGTTTTATGAACGGAGAAAAGTCATTCGTTTGGAGCGTAACGTGAAAAAAAATTATGTAATTTGTGAATAATAATGATCAATAATATTTTCAATAATAATAATAATAAAAATAATAGTAATATTAATAATCGCAATAATAATAATAATAATAATAATAATAATAATGAGAATGAGAATAATAGTAGGCGGTAGCGGTAGTAGTAGCAGCAGTGTCCATATTAATAATATATAATGTTTGGCATCGTTATCTTCGCGTCTGTACAATGGTTCGTTTATGCGGAGATGTTTCGACGTTTTCCAAATCATCGAAACTCCTCCCATTCTTTTTCTGTATACAGAAATTCGTGTCGCATTTTGGTTATTCAACAATATGTTCCCGATATTAGCAATATTACAATCTACTTATCGATAAACTTAATGAACCAGTATCATGGTAATTTAATTAATAACGTAATAATAATAATAATAATAATAATAGGTAATATAATAATAATAATTAATAACAACATTTACTAACGAACAAATTAAATATCATGGTACAACTAAAAAACGTTAAATCGAGCTTGTATAAAAAACGTCTAACGCATTTCCGGTACACACATATACATATATATATGTTAACGAAAAAAATAGTGGTATCAGCAGCAGCAACAGCAGTAGTAGTAGCAACGACAATTAATTATAATAATAAAATATATAAAATTATTATACACAAGTATACTGTCAAAGACAGCATTTCGACCACCCCAAATATTACACGCTAACTCATTCGCTAACAGAACAAAAACCTATTTGACTCTACCAATAAGAAGAAACGTAAGGGAGAACCTGTACGAAGGGAAGTACGAGGAAGAAGTTGATGTATTGTTAGGTACGATACATGTGTACTTTTGGTATGTTATGCAGAAGAGCGAAGAAGAGACTGGCGCTCTTTATCGAATAGTTAATATCGATCTAAACAAGAGAGTCTGTGTGGCTTTCTGTATCGACAAGGAAGATGCGTGGAACGCTTGTTTGAATAATGCTTGCTTTGGGCATTTCTACGCTGTCACGAACGTAACGCATATTGCGGTGATTAAAAAAGAAAAAACGTAATAACATACACATATTAGTAGATATGCGAAGCTATAATGTCTAGCACATGCGTTCTTTACGCGTTCCAATTTCCAGGTGATTCCTAATTCATCTCAGAGCTAAAATGAAAGAACAAACGTACGGCAAGAGAGCACCACTCGTTTGCGGAAAGTATCTTTTCTGTACACAGAAATGGATAACAAATTATAAACTAGTGGCGTGCTTGGATTATTGCCGCGAACATATCATGCCTCTTTTTTCATCGTTTACACAGAAGAGGAGACTTCGGTATAAATAAACGATTGACTACGAAAGATAAAGTTTGATTATACATTTAGAATGCACGAAAGATTGATAAATTTTGCTCTTTCCATCTCACACAGATCATTTGATTTGTTGCTGTTCACCCAGATTTGTTAACAACTCGAAAGCAAGGCATCAGGTCAATGGATATGATTTTCAGATTTGGATTACGGCGAACGATGTTCCTTAACATTTTTTGATTTGTGATGCGCCTATTGTTACGCCAACCGAATGGAGGATTATTATACAAACTGTTTAACATTCGTTGCAGGAAAATCTCAGGGGAGATTCTAGGAGCCAAAATAAAATAGAAATCCAGGATGACAAAATTACGTTTCTGGCTTCGTTTTAGAACAAAATTAAGAAAATATTTTCGTCGTGTCACACCGGACAGTCTCGCAAAATCATAATTCTCGAAAACGAACCTTCAACTTTTATTCTGTTACTCTTGTTTTCCATGTTATTGTGACACATAGAATATACCCTTAAAATTTTCTATGAACGACCGACGAACCACTGTGGCCTCCGACTAACGTGAAACCATCCAATACGGCGGGCATAAGTTGGCACTTTTTGATTCGTAGCCGCATCTCTATTCTATCGAAAACAATGCAACGAATTCTGAATCGCACCGTGTCGTCGATTCTTCGGGCCAGAAAAATCGAAACGAATAAAAGACAAATGGCAATTTGCTTTAAATGTAACACGGGACTGCCGAGAAGAAAGGGAAAGATGCAGAGGGGTGAAGAAATCGATCGTTGTTACTTCGGCGGGGGCTTTCACGCCGCTCTGCGTTCGTCTTTCAGAAGATGAATACTTCAACAACGATAGCCTTCGATATGCATAAAACAGTTGAACGCGCAGCTGGCCTCAGCAACGTCGACGCAACAGTCGCGTTAAACGCATAAAATTCGATATTATATGTTCGCGGGCCAACCACCCTTCTTCATCCCCAAAGTAATCATTAATATATATATATATATATATTTTTTTTTTGCGGTCCGAACACGCGATACGTGTTCATTGTACAGTGTGTATAGACGGATACATGTGGTTTCTTTTCCTTTTCTCTCTCTATGTACAAATTATATGCGGAGCTTATATCGGTTACGTCTAAAAGCAACTCTCGTACGAACTCATACGTTGGAACAATTACTTTTGGTACTGTTTCGTGATCGGTTCCTTGAACATGCGCATCATTTTCTTTCGTATATAAATGTAATGAAAATTTGATTTCTTGATAATTGTTAGAGAAATAATTATATATATATATATATACTTTTTGGATTATTCATGATAATATTAATCGTATTATCTAGTATAACCGGTTTCTGGATAATAAACAGGACATTCCAGGAATCGATCGTGTGTTTCTCTGCTGCGACTGGTACACTAGGTTTGAGGATGTGCTTAAGGTACGCGTTTACGGGTTTTATTATGCTACCTTAGATCTAAATGTATCAAGGGACGGAGCGTTGGACGGGCCAAGATTACCAGAGCCGAATGTCGACGTTTTCATCGATTAGAAAAAAGAAGAGATTCCCATCAACAAGAACGATTACTATTAAATATACTCTACGCTTGAGATTGATTTGTTGCAGCAATTAAGTATCGTATGTAAAACATTTAAGAAGCAAGAGACACCAAATACTGTTAAAGGTGTTGAACCAAGTTGTAATAACGGTTTGAGAATCCCAGGAATGGTGGGTTTCGAAAGCTCTCCGGCCTTAGATCCCTCCGATCAAACGCTCGTCCCTTTTGACAAACCTCTCTTCCTCTCTCTTTCTCTCTCTCTCTCCCTCTCTCACATCCTCACTCTCACTTAAGCTAGTAAAAAAATGAGCTTGTCCTTTGTTCTTCCTCCGCCCGGGTCTAAAATGCGACAAAAAGGGCGAGCGTGCGAGACGCGTGGATATACGATGGAGAAAAGTGATATGTGTTCTCTTTTAACGCATCTAGGAAAAACCAACGCTCCCTTTTCTGTACCTTCCTCCCGGTACATACATACACAGACAGACGCGTACGCACGTACACACACACACACAGAGACACGCGTATATGCATACGCACACGAGCTCTTTGATATTATGTCCGATAATGAGCTAGGTTTACACGGCGCGCTACATCGATGCAAAGGACGCGAATGGAAAGAACTGGCGATCGATCGAAACAAAACGTGGCTTGAACGAGAGACGGCCGTGGCCGGGAAAGGGTATCCGACTTTTGATTTCTGTTGCGACTGTTCGAAATCCACTGCCGCTCGAAAGATTAATTTTCTTTTACTCCTTTTACACCAGGTGTGTAAATTTGTTACGTGGAACTTTGCGTTTTTGATGTGTTTCAGATTGATAAACGAGATGGGAGTCGAGCGATGGTACAGCGGAACGAGTGGCGGGGAAAGTAATCCTCGGTGATCTTGAACTGACAACCGATTTCGTACGAGCTGTAGCTCGTTTCCGAGGCTCGTCACTTGCACCTTGTAACATTTATCGTGAACGCAACCTTAGACCCGTACAAAGCTATTAAAAAGTACATGTTTTACGTATATGCGGTTGCACGGACGTGTTTCGTTTTAGAGTGAATCGCTTTATTTACCGTGTCCATCTGGTGAACGTCAATTATTACTCGATAGACTTTGGTACTGTCCAAGCGAAGCGTTGCGCAATATAAATTAGCTCGTAACATTTTGTTGCAAAAGAATGTTTGACACAAACAGAAATCCTGAATTCTGTCTAAAAAAAAAAACCTTTGGATAGTTCAATCAAAGTCTACGATTTTTCTTCTCAAAATTCATGCCATTTGTTCCATGGTGTATTCCAATCATGTGCAAATGTTCACGGTTAAACAGATCGATTCCTCAGCCACGTTGATTACACGTGATTTCGCTTTTGTGCTTGAAATACATATTCCCTCGTAATTACACACGCGATGGTGCTGTTAAGAAACTTTTTCGAATACATTCGACACATTTTTTCCTGTACTACTTTTCTTGAAATTACGAGTGCGACTCGCGTCGGTACAGTTCCCCCGTAATGATAATTAAACCCATATCCCTACCCTTCGTCGACTTTTCGCATGAGAACTCCCATCGTTTTTTCCCGATACACGGTCAGTACAGTAAAGGCACGCGATAAGAAATGGAAGGATAAGATCAAGTAGGTACAAATGTGATCGTGTTATGCGCCTTTCTTCCCCATTCGATTACATTTGATGATGTCCGACCTTTACTTTTCGCTGTACGACAGACCACGTGATTCTCATCCCCCATCGACCATTATATTATAATTTAACTTAAGACAAAATCCGTAATTACGTTCAATTCGTAGCAATAAAGTTAATTTGATTAAAAATTAAAAAAAATCAACGTTGAAATTTTACTAACTTAAACGAAAACCGATTACAAGAGAATTTTCATTCATAGATTATTATACAGTAATTATATATAACAATTTCGTTCAACTACAAAGCGCAACAAAAATTTGCTAATCAACGTTCTTCGCGGAATAACAAGTTAATCACTCGACGTTTTCCTATAATAAGCGCCTTCTTTTTCCACGTGGTATCGTCCAGTTAAGATTAGTATGAAAGGCCTTTACGAAAAACCTCGGGAATATGCGATTCTTTCGAAAACGAATATTTCTTTTCAATACGCGCTTAATTGAGTAATATTCTGATTGATAAACTCTCTCTCTCTCTCTCTCTTTCTCCCTGCTAGGCATTTCTAAATACACGTTACTTTATTTTCTTTCTTTTATACCAGATAAATCTTATTCTTTAATTTAATCGTTACTTTTTTTTTAATATCGTGAAAATTCGAAAAATCGCGGTTAACTCTTTCTTCTTTTTTTTTCTCCTATTCAACGGTACCTCTCTATCTGTTTCTCTTTCTCCCCCCCCCTCCCCCATCTCTCTTTTTTGGTTTTCTTAGCGTACGTACGTTTATTGTTTATGAGATGTGTGTATAAAAAAATATGAATCATTTCATTTCATCTATTTAGAGGTAGATACGCAGGAAACAGAAGCAGTGTTCTTATCTTTCTTTCTTTCTTTCTTTCCTTTTATCATTCAGTTTTGTATCTTCTTCAAGTAAGCTTTCCTCTCTTTTCGTTTTTCTGTGTATTAACTATTGTTGACGAGCCTAACATTTAATCTCTTCCACGGTTCGAACGATATACAATCCATTTATCATTTACTTCCTTTTCATTTTTATTTCTTTCGTTAATTCTACGTTCTACAATAGGCTGTGAATCGGTTAAGGTCAAGTGAATTTATCTTTCGTCTTCAAAATGGCGAAAAAGAAGAGAATAGTCCGTGACAAAGTCACCCCGCAGTGAGAAACGTATATTTTTTTTCATCTTTCTTTCTCGAAACGAGTACCGGATCGTTTAAAAAATACTAACGTCATCCGAACGAATGATTTAACAGTTTGTCTTTTCCTCTAACTACGGTGTACCTAACCTGCTATGGAAAAATACTTCTGATGCGACAAAGAAATAATTATTCAGCCTATACGAAAGATACAAAAAGCATATACAGGTTATGAAGTTGCGATCTTTTCTTTCTTCTAATCTGTTATTCGACTTAGCGACACGTCTTGGCCTGTTCGTCGCGAGAAAAAGTAAAGAAAAGAATGTATATAATATTATTTGGTTAAGTGCCCCAAGAGAAAAAGAAAACAAATTACCTATCATGTTTAGATCGACTGTATGCACACACATGTGTATGTATTATCGTAATAGGAGCGCGTTTATGCGAGTATATATGTACAATTCATAGGATTAAGAGGAGACAACTATCGTAATAATAATAATAATAATAATAATAATAATAATAATAATAATAATAATAATAATAATAATATAATAATAGTAATAATAATAATAATAAAAATAAAATTGGAACGTTAATGGAAAATGGCGATGATAGTTTTGCGTATTACGTAATTAATTATGTACAAGATAAACCCGACACTTTGCACGAAGTAGCAACACAAAAAAGAAGAAAAAAACAACAAACGAGCGTTGAACACGTTATAGGTAAACCTCGATGAAACAAAACGAGCAAATACATAGTCAGACTTTGAACCTGACGTGAAATGCGTGATAGCTGTTTAACATACTTCTTGAACCCTTTCTCTCAATTGATTTACTCATTACACATTACTACACACTCTCCCTTTTTCAATCTCTCCTCTCTCACTCTCTCTCTCTCTCGCTCTCTTTATTCCCGAGAATGAAACAATAGAGTAAACGCAGAAACGTTAATTCGCCTTGTACGAACGCTGCATGCTGTAACTAAAAATCGTGTACCTTTATTGCGTGTGTGCGGTCCTTTTCTCGACACCAAACACCTTGACACCATACCCTGAATTTTACTCATTTTTCATCCCCCGTTTTTCCCGTTTTCCGTTCTCCTCGCTCGTTCCCAAACCTCTCCCCATGACGAAGGTGGCGTTGCTGAACAACCGTCCTTTCACCAACTGCTCTTCACGAAGTCGGAACGTGTCGGCCGACCGTGACGCAACACACACTGCTCGATCAGAGAAAAGGCGAGAGAAATGCTTGTCAACAGAAATTTGCACAAACCAGCAACGTGATCGCTGGAACCTCTGTACCGTGTAGCGTCCCTGAGACCCTGGACAGTTGGCGCTAGTGCACTTGGGCAGCCTGGCGTCAGTCACTACCGGCTCCGCTGTTGCCAAAGTATTCTCCGGCATCGCCACGACATATCGGACACGTCCGGTTTGACTGCAATCAGAAAATGAACAAACCACCATTGCTAACTCAAACCTTTGACTCAGGGAAATCCATTTGTGGGCTCTTGGTACAGCTGGTGACGAGCACTGCTGAACACTTTAAAGCGAGAGAATTAAGAGGGGCAGAAAATTGCGGATTACAGCGATAATTTCATGATTAAACGTATCTTACCTATATCTTAGAGAAAATTGTGTTTTTTTACCAACATACTTACTTTGAGCCACTTGTCGATACATTTCGAGTGGAACTCGTGCGAGCACGGTAACACGCGCAACGACTGTAGGGCCTCGAAGTCACACATACAGACCACGCAGTTAGTCTGGTCTCCCTGGTGTGTTTCCGCGTTGAATTTGTACGAGGGCAGTTGCTCCACTTCAGCGCGAGTCAATCCTCGTGGTTTGGCTTCGCCTAGCCTTTCCGCTAAGGACAACAAGGCTTCGTAATTTTCGGTCGCGGAGTCCGGCGAGGACAACTCTGCCTGACTAAATGGAGATAGTGGTGGGTTGCTGAGCATTGCGCTGTAAAATGCAACATTCCGGCAATTGTACAGATAAAATAATCGGACGAGGGATGTTCGTATAAAGACCATGGATCAGAAGCGAATCGTTCTAATGAATATACCGATACTCACAATAAGTGTAACAAGAATTCTGGATAGGTAGTCGGCGGTGTGCCTCTCCATCTACTCGACCTTGATCGTCTTAGCGTGTGAACGTTCGATGCTGTACGTCGAGTTCTCGATTGAATCATTTCCAATTGACCGTTCCTCGTTTCTGACAAGAATAGAGGAGTAGGAGTAGGAGTTATGACTTGAGTGAGGGCCGGCGGTGAATATGAGTGTGGTAGTGGTAACGGAGCACCGGCTGTAGCTCCCACTCTGTGATGATGATGGGATTCTATTAACTCTAATTCAACTTCTCGCTGTAACAAAGAGAAAATGAAAAAGGGAAACATCAAATGAATATTCCGTTTTAACAGTATTACAGAGCAGTCTATATGTATAAAGCTTGGTCTTAAATAGTAAACTGTACTTGTTGAGAGAGTTGATGGTGTGCAGTGTAGTGAGTAGTATGGACGGGTGGTGGAGGCGCGTGAGCGTGGTGGAGAGCTGCTACAGGACCTCCGGTTGGCGTCGGGTATCCTCTAGACGCTGCGCCAACTATCGAACCGACCAAGCTGTGGCCTGGGTGGGTCGGATGTGCCGTTGAATAGTGACTATGATGGTGGGTGACCTGCGTAAATACATTCGACTATCAGAATGAAGTAGATCCCAAAATAACATGTAATTATTAAAAGGAAAAGAATATCAGTATTACATATTTAATTAAAATTACTATTAAAAAAGAAAGTCTTTTATCGCCGCGAACATACGACCAAGCAATAAAAAATTTTCCTACGAATGAGAAATGTGTTAAGTAATAAAAAAAAAAACAGCAATTTTTTGACCCGTACCTCGTAATTCACAAAAGAACACCCATTTACCTGGCACGAGTGCGCAAACGCGTGTGCCCCGGTATGCGCATATATGCCATGCAGCTGGCAGGGGATCCTGTAACCTGTCGCCTGGGGATGCCAGAGCGGTTCCTCGCTAACGGCAACCCCTAGACCGGAAACACCGACTTGCCCCACGTCCACGACCACAGGGCCGTTCACCCCTTGCGCAGGGTGGTGTCCCGTTCCCGGCGGATGATGCGGATGCGTCTGATGCGCGTTATGCATGTTGTGATGCGAGTTGTGCATATTATGGTGGGAATTGTGAATATTGTGATGGGAGCCGTGGATCCCGTGGTGGGAATTGTGAATGGGCGGATGAGGCGTATGGCCGAGCACAAAAGGATAGGACAAGCCGAATGAGTCCGTGTATCGTTGGTAACGATTTCTGATGGTTGGACTGCCGCGTGTGGACATGTGATTCCGTGGTGATCGCCTTTGAGGCGCCGCGGAGAACTCCCACGGCGGCGGGGTCGTGTGTAATGGCGGTGTAGGCGACGGTGGCGTTGTCTCGCGGACTTCTATACCGGAAACAGCACCGTTGCGGGATATTCGACGACGTTTCCTGGATGGAGACTCGCTCTAGAAACACATAAACGTCGATTTCGCATAAAAAATTATGAAGTAGGGAAGCGGGAGAGGGGGTATGGGTGGGAGAGGAGAGTCAGCGGTAAAAATTTTGTTAAGGAATATTTCGTTCTTTTATGTACCTTTCGGCCATCGTCTTGACTAGGCTGTCTGTAATATGGCGGCGATGGCTGTATTTGTACAGGGCTCAGAGGTAGCTGGTTTGTGGCTAAAAAAAAGGGAAAAAAGAACGGGCCGTTTACTTTCAATCCGGGGGACGCAACAAAGAGACTGCAACAACCCGTACGTTGGACCAAAGATCGATATACTGCTTGAAAAGTTTTGGGATACCTTGGGAACTTCTGCGGTACTCCATATCGACGCCGCTAGCTCCGAGACCTGGACTCATGTTCAATAATGGACCGCGCATCGTGTTCTCCTGTAGGTACATACACGTTTTAAGAAAAAAAAGGAACTGCACACGTACAGACACATACACAACGTACGGAGAGTGTTGGAAAATAGAAACGCTTACTTGGCCGCAGATGTTGATGTGCAGCGGAGGAGAATTGGCCGGTGGACCAACGGATTCTTGTGGAAAATGGGCTGGTGGACCTCTTGATTGTGGACTATGCTGTGGAGGCGGTTTGTACCCCACGCTAGATCCGCCTACGTTCCCGTGATACGATACTTCTTTACCGTTCGGTCCGGAAGACGTCCCGACACCCGGACAGTCCCTAAATATGTACAGAATCAGAAAAATTGTTAACGACGTACTACGGGAAAACCACGACGCTCGACGGTACGATGAAACTCTAAGATTCAAGACTTTTTTCATCTACTTAGTACTGTACTTAAGGATGTACGCAAAATTAAACTTTACCAAGTGGATTCAGAAAAATAAAATATTTCACCGTAACGTCGATGTATGCCTTATTTGGGACTTTTTCTTCTTGATCGCGATTTACATCAATTCTCAATCGATTGGGTATATCGATGTGTATTGAATTGATTACGATTATCGGTAGTAGCGTATTTATTTCTATCCTTTTAACCATAGCGCACTTGTCGAGCAACAATACACAACGATACTCGTCTGAGTGGATACAAAGCGAGAATAATATTACTTCTATCCACACGGAGTTAAGTAAATGTAGTTATATTGCGGGGTGTATTTAGACGAGTTGTTTACGATATCAATAAAACGCGACGAATCCATCGCGAAATGTGGTCCTGCTCTCAGAGAGTTTCAAAGTCTCTATATGAGACGGATACAAAACACGTGGCAAAGAAGAACGCGAGGAGCGCGGAAGAAGAAAGTGAACGTGTATATACTCATTTGAAAAAAAAAGAGAAAAAGAAAATGATACTTATCAAGTGGCATGCTAAACAAGATAATCACTGAGGGAAATGTATTAAATATTGTACGTAAATAGAACAGAGAAAATAGAGATGAAACAAAATGAAGGAGGAACAAACGTTCAAACATTCGTATAGTAGACAAGAAAATTATAATTACTTTGTTAACGAATACTAAAGGTTATTTATTGATCTGAATAGTATCTTCAAGGTCGCGTGCTATATGGTGTTCATGCAACAACGAATCGCTTGATAACAGATTGGCGAAATTTGCATTCCGCAAAAGAGATGTCATATCGAACAAAAAATACATCTTGGCCACTCTCTAAATGCGTGTAGTGTATTTATTTGTGGCATGTATGCATGAATATCATGTGTATATGTGTATTATATCTTCCTATGTAGATCGCTATGTAGATCACGATTTTCTGTGTGTGTATGTACAGGTGCACATCAGATAATAGCTCCATTTCTTGCATGCACACGCGTATCTACATATGCGTCGCGTAATTTATGAACTATGGTTATGAATTTTTAACGACACGTACTGCGATGTTTGTGATGGCGAACAGCGTTAACCAGAGCGATAAACTTACGAAAATACTGTGGCGGGTCCAAGAAAATGGGGGGGAAAGAACAAACGAATGTTCCGAGTGGACCAGCGAACACTAACATCGGCCCGAAAACAAAAATGCGTCGCGGTTACATCTGCGCTATAACAATTCGAGGACACCCCTGCGCGCGTTTATTATCGTCGATTAGAATCGTCGGCTCTCCAATGTCGGTTACTCTGGAAATTAAATACACACTTGCCAGGTCGTACGCGTCACTTAAACAGAACACTTTCGCGGCTGTCGCTTGCTCTCACTCTTCTATACCGATCGTGTTCGCAATAGCAAATGCACAAACCCATCTGAGCGAGCATTCCGAGTTCTAATCGATCGATCGACCGATCGATCGACCGATTCTATGACGAATCGAGACTTCTTTGGTGTTACAAGGGATTGCATAACTATATTTCTGAACAAAAAAGTCAGACGATAATTATTCGTCTCGTTACGCGATAACAAATCGCGGCGCTTTCGATCACTTTGACCAGCACAAACGTTTGTGCGAATGAGTAGTGCGTATCGTCTATAGGAATAAGATTTGAAAAAAAAGTCATAGAAAAAATAAAATACGCGCTATAACACGACCAGATTCGTTATTGCAATAATATACCCGTTATGGAAGCGTGGTGGACATTGTCGATACGGGTATTCCTTGTTGCCGGTGTATTGCTGAGGTATCTGGGCGTGCTGAGGGTGTTGATTATGCGGGTGCCATCCACCACGGGCGTGAGGCGGCGCTGGTGGCCGCGAATGGGGCCCCGCCGGTGTGCCACCGGTTACTACAGCCCTGTAACGTCCCTGCATGCCCAAGCCGCGATGCTGATGATTCCCAGGGCCGTTCATTCCCTCCCCCTTCGCTTTGTCTCGTTTCGATCCTATTATTCTACCCTCGTTCTCTCTGTGCCTCTCGTTTTCCGCCACTCTTACGTTTTTCCTTCTCTTTCTCATTCACTATGGACCACCGTATCGCTCCTCCCTTTTTTTTTTCTTTTCTTTTTTTTTTCTCCTGGTTCGTTTTCGTGGTCGAGACTGGGAGGGCACAACAGCGAGAAGGAGGTTAACCTCACCGACCGACTTCGATCCCGTACACGTTTCTGGTCCTCTCGTTCGGAAACGTGCACGCCCCACGCAAAACTCCTCCGACTTCTCGGCTATCGAGAGAGAACCTGGGCGAGAGATTCGAACGTTACACGTCGACGGCGAGGAGGCTAGATGATCGAGAGGCGATTACCACCTCGCGCGCCGTTCTTTCGAAATGTCGAAAGAACATCCGAGCTCGCCGCCATGTTCGAGTGCTCCTCGAAACGGTAGGGCCGACGCAACGGGTCGCGGGAGCCCCACGCTTTACGCGTTTCTTTTTCATACGAGTAAATAATGAAATTACAATACAACATACGAAAAAGACATAGCCATGATTGTTCTAAAGCATATTTTAAACTTTTAAAGGATACTATACGTGACATAGTTGAAAGATGAATGGCAATTTGAAATAACTTCTAGCTTTGTATGTAATATGATAATATTTTTGTATGAACATACCATGCAGTAATAATTATATATCAAAAATAAAAAAAGAAACAATAAAAAGCTACAATTTATGATTGTGCCTGGCGAATTTCGGGGAATTCTCCCACACTAAAGTAGTTCAATCACTATTAACTACAATTTCTAGTTCGAAATATCACCTCGTCAGAGTGAATTATTAGCAAAGTTCGAGTGAACTTTCGCATGGCTTCTTCCGGGTGCCGAGAACTCTCAGTGGCAGCTAGTTCGGACGCCGTTTCCGGTATAAAAAAAAGCTCTCCGTCACCTAGCCTCCATGTGCATTCATTTTCGCTTCTTCCTTTTTTTTCTCTTACGTTTTTTTGAAAAAATATACTCGGTTGGTGCTGATTTCTCTCGCTCGCCGTTAGCAAACGTTTGCGCCCTCGTCATCGTGTTCGCGGTACCCGCCATGAAAAGGAGCGAATCGCGACGTATGCAAATGACGCTTAATAATTCCGAGAGAATATTTATGAAATCATAGAACGTCTATACGGTGATTTTATTACTCGTTTCTGTGCTAGGTCATCGTTGAAATCCGGGAACTAGTATAAGAGGAAGAAGAAGATATGGACAAAGAATATTGGTTATACAAATTTCAGTTTTAATTCTTAGTCAAGAAAAGCCGAAAAATTACGTGTCCGTTGGAATATCGCTCCTCTTCGATGGGACCATCGACACGAATCACAACCGACGACGTTCAAGCGTGAAAAGCTATAGGAGCGTATAGAAAAAAAAACAAGAAAAAATTCACAGGCACACAAAGCGATATACAACACAATAAAAATATTACCTTGAGTTTCAAAAGGTTCACAATTAACTAATCAAGTGGCAGCGGTTAATTAAGGAAGAAAGGTTCTTCTTATCCTTATAAACCGGCTAACAATAAGTAAATGCAAGAAGCAGCACTGTACAAAAGCAAAGACCATGCGAAAGGATACAGAGGATGCACGATAATTAACAACGGGGAGGATTTATTTTTAATGTTCTACAAAAACCTAGAAATTCAGAATGGTCCGTAAAACGTGTCTTATTTCTACTAAAAAATATTTCTCAAGGGCCGCGGGACCATTTGGGTGACGGCGTTCCACGGTGAACGTTAGTGGTACACCATTTTCTGGGCCCTTTGTGTACCCACGGCACACCGTCATTTTTGTTTCGTATCTTTTTTCCACTTGAAATACAGCAGACGAAGAGAAGGCCCGACCCAGGCCACGAAGTCCGAAGAAACGATTAAGTGAACCGGAATATCCAGGCCCCGTTGCTTTGGGCCAGGCCTCCCTCTATCTCTCTTTCTCCGTCTGCTTTTGTACGGACCACGGCTCTGTAGCGGAAAGAGAAAAAAATCTTCCTGGCGACCAATAAGCCTCCGATTGTAGCGAATTTTCGACCTGAACAAGGATGCACCGTCCACCTTCTCGTGGGATGGGCGTTCTAAAAAAAGCTTCGATCGACGGGAATCGAAATTGAACGCGGGGTGGGAGGGGACTTGGAGTCTTTCGGGTTGGAATCAAGGTGGCACGTTTCTCTGGAACTGTGAAGTCCATTCGTACTGCAGGAGACACAATTACTTGGATGGAACGAACGTTCACCATTGGACACGGCGCGTCTTCCTTTTCTTCGGGTACCTGGTCACAAGTTCTCCGTCAGTGAACGTTCAGTAAATTTCTTTTACGCAAGTGGATAGGAAAAATTGTGATCACCAATGATTACTTGGTTACATAGGGATTTTGCTAAAGTTTGAATAAACTTCGAGACATTAGAAAAGAAGCCTATTAATGAAGCTGCTGGTTGGTCAGGTGTTTCAGGATAGAATTTTTATCGGTCACTGATTAGCATGGTATCGAGACGATAGAATGGTTTGCATAGAGCCAGGTGAACACGACATATGTCACGTGGAGAGATAAGAATATCTAATAAAAGATGTGAACACGCGCGACTCGTAAAATTTTTATACATTCGGCGATTCTTAATCAACAATAGGCGAAACTCATGAAATAGGTAATCGAAAATAAAAATTGATCTCTTTTTTTATTTTTATTTTTCGAATCCAGATTTAGGAAAGTAGAGATGCAAATTGCACTTTGCGATTAATATATACTCTCGTAACGTGAGTGTTAATAAATGATTATTAATAAAACGATGAATATATGACGTTTATCATTTATTATACTTTACTAGATATTTTACATCCTTACAACGATGTTGACACTTATTTCCGCTGGCAAAAAGATAACGATACACGTGTACGAATAGTCAGAACAGTATGAATCCGCCATATGCTGGATATTTATTATGTCCTGGGTACTGTATATCATTAACAGAGGAAGGCAATGGACGGAGTAATGTAACAGGTGCTATTAAATGCTACTTAACGTCTAATACGACTCTTTGATGCAATAATAAAAACGTTTCGATGGCATTGTAACTGGACGGCTGGTGGAACTCCATTTTCGTTAGACGGAAAGCAACGAGTTTAAACTTCGAACAAAGAATGGAACCTTCGACGTATAACAAAAAAAGTAATGCGATTGCGATACCAATTTGGAAATATTTCCAATGCTTATTAAAATGCTTAAACTTTCAAGATTCCAAATTACACTTAAAGTACGCATTCTTCGATAGCAGGAGTGGTATCGATTCCGTAATGTTGCATCAGACGACGAAGAAATTGAAATTATTCCGACGTCGACGAGAGGAATATGTTATTTTCGACGTAAAATGAAGAAATAAGACCACGTCTGGTCTCTAAAATTTTAAGACACGTTACATAGACGTGCACGGTACTCGTGGATCTGATCGAGAGAGGCCAGAGCCTCCTGGTGATGTGGCGAGTGCGCGTCTGCGAGAAACCAGTTTACCTTTAAACTCCTCTACCGTGGTAGCGGCTCTCTCGAGACGCGGCCGACGCAAAAACCGTCGAGACGAGGACGAAGGAGCTACGGCGAGAAACGCGTGCACTGTTCCGGACGGCGACGTGATCAAAAGCTGGCTTAAACGGGGTCATACGACCCAAACCGTGATATTCCCATAGAATGTCGACGGACTTTGGGTCCACTCGGCAATTTAGTAATCTGAACATGATCTAAAATGCATCTCCTTCTAACGTACCTTGTGCCAAGCTTCCAATATTAATAAAATAAGGGTATGCACGGAGAAAATGTATCTAACATAAAATGTATTGATCGAACGCTATTGGAAAATGAACCAATTTTTCATGGAAGAAAATTCTGAAACGTAAAACGTCATCCAGAGAATCAGAAGTCTTCGAATTAGCTTGATAACACGTATCAATTGTTGACGGTGTTACGACCGACAACGTACGACCATCCATTTTTTCAGTTCGAAATAAGAAACTGATGACGTACGAGTTAACGAACGCTAGAACGGAATGGATTTCTGACTAATCTGTCTGAAAAATTACTAATCCACTTTCTCTTACTCTTGTCCGAATAAAATCGTACAGTCAGAGAGTTATTTTTCCCGGGAACGTGACTAGGTGTTCTTAAATATTGTCGACTCGGTAGAATTTTCGATGGAAGCGAAGCCACGTTCGAAGGCGCCAGTTGGAGCGACCAGTTCCGGGCGAGCGAGGCTCGGGCAGGAGCCTCCCACGATTATATTCTCGGCCGAAACTCGAAGGCGGGCACAGACCCAGTCGCAGAGTACATGGGACTCGGCCAGTGGCGAGAGGGGCACAAAGGCTCGAATTTATGCCGCTCGAGAAGGCGGCAGCTGCGTTTTCGATTTTCCACCAGCTGGTGGCACGGTGTCTCACGGACAGGGCCGTAGACCTTCGTTCGTCCACTCGACTAGCCCTTAAAAGGCCGGAACGACAAAAGGCGGTCCCTAGGGCGGTGGCGGTACAGGTCGGGACCTTGTTCTCCCTTCTCCCCTCGGTCGTCCTCTTTCTCGAACCCATCTTCCCTCCTTACCCGACGCCCCAATCTACGGGTTTCTATCCCTCCGGGTCTCGGCTTGAAAATGTGTGTTCGGTTCCTTCGAAATCCTCTAGGAATCGCCAGCTCGACGAAGAGGAGGAACTCCAAGGAGCAGTGAGCGCTGCTCTCTATCGATCCAGGCCACCTCGTATCACGAAACTGGCTGGCACCCCGGAGAGAGCGACCGAGAGAGACGGACAGAGAGATAAAGGGGAGGGAAACATCGGCCGGAAGGGGGCGAGAGAAAGAGGATACGAGTGATGGGACGGAGCTAGAGAGAGATTTCCACTTTGCTCTCTTCAAAGGATGCACCAGGACAGGATGGATTTTCTGTTTTCTGTGCGAATTTTCTTCCTGCGCCATCCTGTTTAGCAATTATTATCGGGCTTTTCTATGGTGTGCACGTTCCTCTGTGTATACATGGACGCGGGGCTGACGAGTCTCCCTGGTGCACGGAATTATGGGAACATGCTCGTTATTGATTCGACTGGGAACGATCCGACGATTCTTTCTCTATGCGATGCTGATAGCGAACGAACCGACGAAAAACGTGCTTTATGCAGATGTGTCTCTTCTCTTGCGCCAGGGACGATGATTTATCAAGTTCCAGGGAATTGTATGCGTCAGTGAAGGAAGAAGGTATTTGGTGCTCTAGCTTAATCGAGCTTAACAACTCTTCCATGATATAGTACGGTGTTTTATGTTGTAACGCGATTGTTTCACTTGTTCCGTGTTAAACGATTACCTTTGTATCTGCTACAGGCGCGAGAATGAATCGAGCGAACGTTTTCGAAATCGTTTATCTCAACGACGTTGTGAAATCGGGTAAAAATAATTCAAATCTACTGTATTCGATTAGAAAACACTTTGAAATTGATAAAATTGTATGGATAAGAACGTAAATGAGTTAAGAAACGATTCTACTGTTACAAAGTCCCTGAAACTCCCCCATTTCCTCTAAAAGAACAATGGAGTCCGTTTCGATCCGCTCCACGGAGGAGTTCTTTCGCTTTCGAGCGAAAATAACGCGGACAGATAGCAGAGGGGAACGATTGTGCACCGCGAACGGTCGGCCATCCCAGCCTTCCAGGAGAAACGAGGATGCGTTAAAATATTCAAGGTCCACTCTGACCAGAGTGCATTCGACTCCTGGAGGATGATGCGTTTCCTCGCAGACCGAGACCTAACGAGCTTCCGGCGACTGAATCAGATTCCTTCGCGATTCGAGTAACTTTGATTTCTTGGGGCCTCTCTAAATATTTTACAGAATCGCTGTTATTATCATTTAAAGCAGGGAGTCTACTTCAATCTTTTAATGATACGAAGGCTTCATTCTGCATTTAATTACGACATTAGTGGTACTGTTAACAAGTGCAATTGTTTTACACGTTCCTGTTACCAGAGACACTGCTATGCGCTGACACAATGCGCTCGTATCAAATTAACCCCCTGTGCCTTACAAGTTACACTTGTCGTGTGAAAAACAAAGTCCGTAGGTGATAACGAGTCGCTCTTGTTAACGTGGGGTACGTTCCAAATACGACTAATACACAGTGCCCCGAAAAAAACGCATCGACGTCGCATTTCATAAATAGTACCCGGAAAAACAAATGATAATAATAACTTTCTCACGTCAGAAAGTGAGAAACTCTACGTTCAATTTCCCTTCCGGTTACATCGGATTCTACAAGACACCCTGTATACATTTTCACGTCACACTAAGCTTCTCGAATTAACTTCCTTCTCGCAACCTCCTTCCAGCAGCGTTCCGTTACCTTCACACTCAACTAACCTGGCTGGAAACTCGAAAATTTCCCCCAAGTATACAGAGTGTTCATTTTAAAAAGTACGCCCTGCCACATGGAAAAGGGAAGTACACTGGCGCGTCGAATACGTCCAACGTCCTACTCGTACCACTATCCAGCGCGTAATTGCCCGCTAGAGTCCCGAGACGAGCACCGCGACCGCCTTAATTTATGCGTATATACGGGTGAACGGTAACAGGTACATTTAGCCCTGCTGAACTGGACCTACTGGTTCGACGAAATAAACGAACCGGACTAAAAGCAACAATCCGGAAACGGCAGCCTGTTCTGCTTCCATCGTACGGTATACGAGCCCATCCTCACCGTCGTGCGTCCATGTTTGTTTATGCTAGCATGACGACGGCGACGACGACGACGACGACGACGACGATGACGAGAAAGTCTCCGTGCACCGTTGCACGTCTACCCGGACTGCTTGTTTCTTAGTCACTGCGGCTGATGACTAACGAGACCTTATTCGATCGCATTGCTTTGAGAAATTAGCGTCATGACCTGGCGCTCAGTTCCAGGGCCACGGTTGTTGAGCTTACAAATTTTTGGTTGAATCATCGCCGATCGTATCGATCGACTATTGGCTTCGCACAGACTTGTATCAAGCTAGAACAAGAAACTATGGAAATTAGTGTTTGTCAACAGATTTCGAAAACTTTTTAATACGTTCCTGAGTAAATTAATAAAAATCGTAGATAAGTTGGTATGGTAGGAGTAGATGTAGAGCAATTTAATGGAGGATGATACGTTTCTAAAAAAGGAGTTAGAAATATGAAATGAAGTTCTCCATCGGAGCTCTAGTTTTTCAGCTAATGGAGTTTGAAAGTGCGTGGATGAAACACGATTTGGATGCGGCGCATCCTACGCTATTTTGAAGTTAATTATCTAGGAAACAGGGGCTTTTGTAAGAAAAAAATTATTCTACCTTTTCCATGCATTTTTCAACAAAGTAATCACTTTCGAACATTTTCTAAACTCGCAAGAAACTCCCCTGCTCTCTCCTACAATTCAGTTCCACATAAATCACTATGGACGCATCAAGATCTCAAAGCATGTATCAATCATTGCTAGACTTCAGCTCCAACCCTCATAAGAAGCAGAGCCCATCGCATCACGAAGTATAATTCATCGATATAAAGACGGTTAACGAGCCTCGATTAATCCCGCCATCAGTCTTACTCCAGAGCCAATTAAATTCGTAAACTTTGAAACGCGTGCGCGCGCCCGCATGACGCGGTCAAGAAGAGGGCCCCGTGACCCTTAAGGGCGCGTTTTATCCAGGGTTTTTTCGCTCATACGGACTTTTCCATCGCGAGACCAACGACAGGAACACCGGAGGAGTAGTTTCAGAACCGGCGAGCCCGTATGCGTCATCGTGCCCGCATACCGCAGCGGCGAATTACAGTCGTCCCTTCTCTCCTGCTGCCACCCTATAATGATAGGATATTGTGGCCAGTCCTCGAGGGAGCTCGTCTTCTCGACGATCCACAATCGTAGTCAGCACGGTGGAAAGGTTCCCGTAGAAAGCCGACTTTCCACCTGGTGTCCTGCACACACCAGTTCTTTCCATGCCTATTCACGAGTCTATCGGGCAGACTTGGGACTGTGGGAATAAAAATTCTCACAGGTTTACTCTTTCGAGATTAACGATTAATAAGATGTTTGATAAAGGTAATGGAAGAGATTGAATAACGGAATAACTAGAGTGAACCTCGGAGGCTATTCCATACGGTATCTGCTCCTTTTGCAACGTTCGGTTATTTTCAAGCGTGACGCATTGATAAAAGACGATCGCGTCGGATCTCCGATGCCAATGTCGCGGCACAACGTGGAAATGGACGAAGTGTTACATTTTCAAATCGATAAGCATACGTCGGTTTGAAAGAACGACATGTTAATTTAAATACTTGCATCGGTATAACAGAGACATACGAGAAATTCTTAGTGCAATATATTTTGGATATTTTTTGGTTAGATCTCGTGAATTGTACAATCTTGAAGTTTGATCGTCTATTTTATTTTATTTTTCTTAAATAAATTGGATGCCGCAAGTTAAGTTATAAATAAGTCCTCGTTAGACGAAATATAACGGAGAGGTCATGATGCAACGTGGTACGACGCACTCTGGCGAGTTTAGTCATTTGATCGATTAGAATTCTCTTTTGCAAGAAATTAGTACCTTGCGAAATCTCTTGTTCCCTTTAATACTGTTACTGTTTCTATTATCTTCAATCGACTGAGTTAACAAGAATATGGAGAAGGTTTTATCGAAAATTATTTCAAGACTTTCTCGCGATCTTAAGTTAATCGTAACACTCGTGTATTAATAACTTAATAAAGACTCTTTCGCTCGTTTGCACAATCGTTTACACATCAACGACTGATTAATTACTTATTTCTCCAATTCTTTCACCTTCTATCTAACTCAATCCCACATTTATACAGTTTACAAGACTTTTCAATTAATGATCCAAACTCACTTTCAATTTTTATCCTTTATTGCTCTAGTAGGTCCCTGCATTATCCCAGACGGTACAAACATAATAATTTTTCTTTTAAGTAACTAAATAATAAGGGCGTTATCATAAATGACAAATATTCGAGTGTAGTCAACTTTTTTAGTCAATCGATGTATATATTACCTATTTCGTCATCCCTCCACTAAATAACGCGTCATTCCCGGAACGTTCGATCTATTTCAAGGATCAAAAACAGCCCTGTGTCATCGGGAAGATCGGTGACAACGATCATACGCGTCATTTTCAGGAGAAATAAAACCGTGAGATACACGAAATATCCGTATCGCGGTCCAACGACCGTGTTCAAGGAAATTCCTCAGCTTTCGCAGGGTCACGACCGAAAATGAGGAACAGTGGAACGAAGGAAGGGGCAGGGTTCGTGAGTCAAGCTTGTTCAAGGAAATTCCTTGGCTTCGAGAGTCCCAAGCAGGAGAAAAATTAAATTACGTTGAAAAAGATTTATATCGCTATGGAACACAAAAATTTTCATTAACAAAATGTAAGAAATTTAACAACCACCTCTGACCCTTCCTATTGTCCGTAGTTCATGGCTCGAAAGAGCAGGTCGGATACTTTAAACTTAGGACCTTTATACCTAATTCGAATTGCTGCCAATCAAACTCTTACGAAGGGCTGATTTGCAACCCCCTCGTATACCTGTCCGCCAAGAGTAGACTTATGTATAGAAAATTCCCTCGGAGATCTGGAACCCTTCCAACTACGGATATATACGAAGGTGCGGGCAACGTCCACTTCCTGAAAAACCCAGGTGGACCTACCTTTCTTCGGCCACCACCTGCCCCTGACTGTTTAGATCCCTCCCGACAAGCCTGCTCCTCCTCATGGCGTCGCTTTCCGTAGGATATTCATGGACAACCAAGCAGGCCAGGCTGGCCGGTTTCGAAACGAGAATACACGAGGTGTAATTCCACGCGATCGATAAAGAAAACGAAGCTTTCGATTCCTGTGGCGTTTTGCGGAAAGAGACGACGACCGGAAGAGGAGCCCGCACGGATGTGACGAAACGTTGAAGGGTACAGAGGCATTGCGTGACGACTTGAGAAATAGTGATGATTCACTCTGTGCCCATTTTGTTCCAGAGTATTACAATTGTAATAACGTAAAAAGTATCTCACTATTTGTGCACAATGCGTTCCGAAAATATAGGCTGGCCTTCATGAAAAGGTTGTTGAAGAAACTGAGGTACGCTATTTAAGAAGGGTCCAAAGTTGTATAATTCAAACTAGGTTTCCAATGGAATACGGATTTAAGTCCTAAGCCCTTAAATTTTATAATTATTCCCAGACCTTCTGCTAAACCTACGAGCGTTATAAATTACTGAGTAAAATTTCAGGGCTCTCTTCCATAACTTTAAATACTCTAAGAAATACTTTAAAGTATACACGTAGCGATATATTGAAAAATGTTAGCTTCGCGACAAGCGAAACAGAAGAGAAAAGAGAAACACGAGGAAGCTATAAGAAGAACAAAAACATTGTTTATCACACTAGTATCACATTTCTTCCTTCGTGAATGCCGGATGGACCGACCAGAAGGAGAGAAAGAATAAAACCAAACGAAAGTATGCAGAGAAAGACACATTATTAGTCACATATACCCTAGCGTTTATCCTTTAAAAACGAACCTACAGATCTCTATAAGCAAAAAATTACACTATTAAGTCATCAGTGCTTCAACAATGGCAGTTCGTGTTAATTTCGTTCAACAGGCACACTGTATAACTACCTAAATATGTAGCGCACGCAATTGTTTTTCATCAGCGGGAACAATAGTTACGATAATTCCTTTGCAGGAGCATTTTTAGAAATGACGGAAATACACCGGGCCAAAATACAGCCGTAACTAACCTTTCAGCTCTGTGTTAGTCGGTCACGTACACGATCGGTACGATACTGCGCTTCGTTTATCGGCAGAAGTAAGAGCGATCGCTAGAAACGTGAATGCCGTGAATTTAAACAAAATGCGACTTTAGATTCTGTTCCGCGTAAGGTCAAGCGAGTATCGAAGGAAATTCAAATCGTAATAGCTGATAGGAGAGGGAAATATTTGTCGAAATCACTTGATCGTACCACCGTTGCCAACTTCACGGCAATCATGACTATCGCAGGATTGACCAATAGAAACGATTAAGAATCTTAGCCACAAGAAATATGTCTTGTCTGGTTACAAAAATGAATAGATTTTTATCATAGCGTATCGAATTTTCCGAAAGTTTCATCAAACTTCGAATAACATTAAATATCTAAATACAATTTCATTCTTCGGCCACAGCAAATGGAACGAAGCATGTATTACAATCGACAAGTGTGAAGGTAGTTGTACACATAGTGTATCGTTTGTATCGATGTTTCTCCGTAACGTTTTTACCGCGACACAAAGCGCGAGACCTTGACGAACGGAGACAAGATACACCGCGAAATAGCCTGGCAGCAGGCTTCAGATGTATGAAAAATACGTACGTATCTATTGTTGCGCAGTACATATATTACAGAGACTCATAACTAAGATAGTACATAACTCATGCGATTTTCTCTGGTAAACTCCCCCTGCTCGTTCCGAACGCGTGACGAGCATGAATCGCGACGAGAAGCATTGACGTAGAGGGAAAGAATCGAGCGAAACAGCGATCGAGCAGATAATCGGGGGAGAAAAGAAAAGCCGTTTTGGTGTGTTAATGCCGTTGATTACTCGATAAATTGTTGAGTAAGTCGTGTGTACGAGAAAAAGCGTTTTCGATATACGTTCGTGAGATACGAAATGCCCGCCGGAGGGCGTATCGATTGGAACAAAATATTCGTGGCCAAGTATACCGTTCCCGAGTGTACGCTAGCATGTCTGTCGTCCCAAGGTTTACGTTTTCTTACGAACGGAACGTTACAAGGGTATAGACACGATCGGTACTAACGGGGAGAAGAACGGTAGAATGAGTTTTTCCTACCGTATGGGGTAACACTCCCGCGTCGCTGTCATGCCTCGATGTCACCGTTGCTGTATGCGAGCGGTCAAAAGCTGAGGCTACGATGATAGTATCAGTCGCACGTATACACAGTGACACCGTAGACGGCACACGCATGTACGCACGCACGCGCGCACTGGCACACACACGCGCGTACGTAAATCAACCACCACAACGGGCGTGACACACACGAGACACACAACCTGACCCGTTGGCGGCGCGCGACAGACTGAGACGAAACGCGGCTCGCTAGACTGAAAGGGGAGGTGGCCGCGCGGTGGGGAGGAATACCAGTGGTGGGGGAGACTTGTCGCATGGGTGTACGCTCTAGCACTGGCACCCCGCGTTTTCGTCCTATGGCTCTAGCCACGATACGGTCGATAAACGTTTTGTCGACAGGGCTCGATAAGATTTTACTTTTTTCGTTCAAATCTGTGTTTGTGAACGAGGGAGATTGCAGCGCTATACATTACCAGGAGGCATACTGTTCGGTTTACTATCTTGAAAGATTATCAGAACAAACGAAGCTTCAGGGAATTAAACTGTAAAACAGTTGCGTTACTTGTGGTAAATGTGCTATACTCATAGGTGATAGCATGAACGATATATCTCGAGAAATTATTTGTATGGTATTTAAAAAGGAAACGTACTGACGTAAGGCTGATTGTGCACAATTAAAGTCGATCGAGGATTGATAAAAGTGCAGAAAGTCTGTCTACTATGAAATAATTCCACTATTGTCTACCAAACGTGTTACTTTTCTCATTCGATAAAAAGAATACAATACGCTTCGAATTGCGAATTTTATATCACGTAACGTGCACATTCGCATTCATATCCACAATGATACCATCGATCGACGCTAAATGTAAAACTGTACTATAGGGACTATATTAGCAGGTAATTTAAGTGTCACCTGCTTAGATCGAGAACCGCACTACGATTGATTTATTTACACGAAAAAAGGAGAAAAATTCGTTCTTCGGTATCAGTGAAATCTCACTGCTCTCGTACATCCCTGGGTCCTACAGGGTTTAGTATCGTGAAGGGTAAGCTGAGAGGAACGAAGATAGGTGCGACCCTAAAGCGAGGGAGTGCTGATGCTAAAGCCGCGAGCATGTGAAGGGACCTTCAAATAAAAAAAGGTAGGATCTACCGAGCGAGTGAGCGAACAAGAAAGAGAGAGAGAGAGAAAGAGAGAGTCTGGTCCCCCTTCTTTCGAGACCAGGGAAAGGCCGCACCCACGCAGTTCTTGAAGATCACGCTGGGTCCCCGCTAGCACAGCCCTGAGCGTGTAAGTAAACACACCAAAGTTCTGGTACTTGAACATGGAACGTATATTTTCCACGAGGTTGGATATCCATGAAGCACAAATGCTGATCGCTCATGTGAACGGAGTCTTTCAGTACGGTAATTGTAAGAAAAAAAATACCACGGAGAAAAACGACATTCTAAATCGATACGAAATAACTTATTACTATGCAAGGTGCGAGGAAAGAGTTTCATTACGACTTCGAATCGCGCATAAAATGCATAGAGGGGCGAATGAAACTTATACGGCTCTGACCATTGTTACTCTGATCACACGACGCTTGCACAATATCGACAAAGTTGCGCTACGTTTTCGCTGTGCAACACCTCCACCTTACCTTTAAAACGAATTCGCGTTCGCCTCTATCATAATGATTATTCTTAAAATTATTCAATACTCGAACATAAGATAATCAAAATGCACATGCCTGGCCAGCAAGTTGGTCATTGTTAGGTTAAGCCAAAGTCAAACACGTGGCAACGCCGCGCTACAGCTGTCATATACGCGTCACGCATCAAGTCAAAGCTCAACTTATTCTACATAAGTGTTTTATAAGAGCTGGCCGCGCGGAGATCAGTCTCTTGTGGCACGATACGAAACGGAACGACGATGCTGGAAAGAAGTTACACGCTGTCCGACTTTTGATCGCTAGGAAAAACCATTTCTCCGTTAAAGGACAGCATTATGCGGCCAGGGTAACTACTGGCTCTGTGTCGGACTACCCAGCTTTACCTCGTAACATTCTCATGCCACCTACTTCCCTCTCCCAAAATCCCAGACGGGAAAGTGAGTTTCGGAACATGATTGTTAATTTTACGTAACATGTAGCTCGCTTGCTCGCTAGGAACAAGTTTCCCCTCCTGCTTTTACTCGGATCTTTGTTTGATATCGTACTTGAATTTTCTCTATCATCGCCTACCGATAAAAAAAGAAACGAACAAAGTTATTTATACTTTTCATTGCAGTCCTTACGCTTTTCTCGAGAAAAACTTTCGTTCTCTCTCCTTCTCTGTGTGAAAAAGAGTCAACGCTAGCGATGCTTTCAAAAAACAAGCGAACGTTATCGTTATAGCGATGTTAACTTTTATGATGGGACAACGAAGAGAAAGAGAGAACCGATAGAGAAATAAAGGACTGACAGCGAAATAGAGGATGGAAGGATAGGGTTAGTCTGTATCAACTGTGCACCCTTATCAATTGGAAAATTGGTGTGTGCAGTGGGAGCGGAAGAGGAGGGGACTCGACTACGTTCAGCTGGTTGGTGGGGGACGAACGATTAGGTTTACGTGCCTGCCAGGGATGTACGTATCGAAGGATCGAAAAAGGGGGCTATCGTATAAAATATCGAATTCAGGTATAACTTTAGTCTCTATAGCCTCTGCAGTGACTGTCTTCGAAGAATCGTCTAAAGTCAGAAATTGTTTTAACGATCTGCATTGTCTATGCACCCTCAACGAATTAGGAATTTCGAGTCGGCGGGGCTGATAGCGAGAGAAGGGTGCTCGTACAAAAGCCAGGGGCGTATCCAAGGAATAGAGGGGAGTCTTTGTGTGCACGTTGTGAGAGAACTGAAGGAACGAGCAAGTGAATCAGCGAAGGATAGAATATAGTTAGAGGGACGAGCGTAAGAGAGGGATGGAAGACGAGCAACTCAGGCGTTTAGGGCGCATGCGTCACTCATCGTGGGCGTCGGGAATGTGTTGACACGAGAAGCCGAGAGAACGCTGTGGATCTAATGCCACGACGCTCGTGTTATCGACGATACGGTTCCTATACCGAGGGTCCGCCCCGTACTCGCAAAATCTGGGTCTTCCATCTTGACGAAATCGGGTCTATCTGCTCTATGAAGATTGATGATTCAGAAATTACTGCGCAGATGATAAACACAACAAACGGGAATGAGCACCGAGCGACCGAACCAAACCTTTTTCTAACCTCTTCTGTATACTCTTATATATTTCACTCGATGTAATTATCTATTCACTCGACTTGTCTCTAGAATCAATATCTCTGTCATGGTATATCGAATTGGTGATATATAAATATTCGTAAAATTTTTTTGGACAAGTATTCATTGTTCGCTATAAAACTGGAATAAATTTCAAAGTACCTTTCCTGCATCCCGTTCGCTGCTAAGAAGCAATTTTTTCAGAGGATTGTTGTTTGCTGTTTAAAGACTCGTGTAGCCATAGAATTTGCCACGAGGTTGTAAAAAATGACGTTCTCTATATAGCAAAATAGTTGACTATAGCGTAGCAGGCTTGGTGACCTGGCAGGTAAAAATAATTATTAGTTATATTTAATAGCGCTTATGAATTATTGACTACTATGAGTACCTCTTATATGGAGCATAACGATTAAATACTAAATACTGATAAGCGTTGGACGTATAAAAATGTTATTTAATGTTAAAAACAGTATTAGAAATGCAACCATCGTAATTACACGCCAAAAATTTCAGCCACTATTACGTCAGAATGTACATATTAACTTTTATGCATGAGCAAAGGCTGGTGGTAGGACTATTGAAAAATTCTATGCATTTATGAGTACGGATTTTATAGAGCAGTAAAAAAATCGCAATTGTTGTTTACAACTTTTGTTGATAAAATAAAAAGTAAGGAAGACACGTTTTAATTCTTATATATTTCGAAAACTAGTATTTCTTAGTATGTACACATAAACTAAGCCCATAATCGATTACATGTCACATGCGTTTAAATTTAAAGGATCGTCACAGCTTCCTATTGGGGGCTAGTCATAACGATAATAGTTTTAGATAAAATTTACAAGCAATTGCAATAAGAAAGATTTCATTTAAATTTATCAAAACGTTCTCCATTTTGAATGATACCTCTGCAGCTCTCTTTCACGTGTATTTATTATGGTGACAATGTGTGTAAGGGTATGCATAGGAAATAACGTACCACCGCTATGTGGCACAAATACGACGAAACAGCGAAGCCCGAAAACAGTTTGAAACGAAAGCTTTTTGCTACGTACACATACTTTCACGTACACATGACGTACGTAAGTGTTCTTGCACATATACAAACAAACTTGTATCCCGTTTGTACACAGGCATACGTACGTGTACATATATATAAATTTCAATACGAATGAGATAAAGGAAAAAGACAGCGGATAAAGGTGGGGTATGCATTGGAGAAAGATCGAAAAAGTTTATGTCACAAGTACATATCGGTGCAATCGAATGTTATTTGTATGTATATATATGTATATATATATATAAATATCTTTTCTTATGCACATAGGGAACACGTTTTTGCGCTTTATGTGCATCCTCTGTTTACGAAGGGCACTTATCAAAAATCGAAGATGGTATACCACAATGAAAGCCAAATACGAAATGGAGCGGACAAAGAACGTTGGACAAATTGAATGGTGGGAGAGTTAGAAAGGACAAAATGAAATTAAAATTAGGGCTGTCGGTATCATAATGACGTGTTACGGGGAAGCTTCTTCGAGTAGAGTAGTAATGTTTAAATTCAGTCACCAGAGGAATGTTTGGAGTATCTACGTACAAGCAATGGGAAGTGACGGGAAACAGCACACCGTCAAGGGGTGAAATAAAGATAGGGGTCGAGCGAGCGAGAGAGATAGAGAGAAAGAGAGAGCGCGCATCCAAATTTCGGAGGGAAAACTCCTACCTTTTACTGGGATAATCTGGGATTTTCAGAGCGATGTCATAGCAGAGTACGTTGGTTGCGCTAGGCGAAACCGACGGTCGGCGATGGCCGTGCAGCTCACCACTGAGAACACTGAGGTCGCTCCATGTCTCTCACTCGACCCAAGCCACGACCCCGCCCATTATGGGCCTACTGATATTCTCGAGGCCGTATGTTAAACCATAAACTACCGAGTATGTTCATATGTTTGATTAATCTCGCCCGTAAACCGCCGAAGATATTCTCTGATATTCCGCGTAGCGATATTTGCGTCGTAAGATTATCAGCGTTCTTGGCTACTGACGTCAAATGCTTTCACGAACTTCGCTTATTTCACCACAAGTTAATGGCGGCACCACTTGCTTAACTCGTGTTATTTCTGCCGATATCGACAGAGAAGAAGCTCGTGTATTGGTCAAATAGCGTAGCTTCATCACGTTCTCCTTTTTTATGAGAAATATCTTTTCTCTTTTGTTCGATATCACTTATCCTTGGAATAATAACAATGCACGTTGATTTTTCACTGACGCTATACCAAGATGCGTAGCTCTTGTTATCTCTCTTGGCACTCAGCGCTTCCACCTTGTATACATGCAAAGCCGCCATACCATCAGTTATGCATACACATGCTTGATAGATTTTAAAAAGTTTCTAAGGTAGAAGAACGTCAGATAGGTCGCTTTTTCCACCAAGATTTGGATTACTATCTCAGTTCCTATATTCACAATATTTTGTATGTTAATCCAACTTTAAAATTGAACATATATATTTCATTTCTTCAGACTTTATGTGTATGTAAAATCATTCCATCAGCCACAAGCTACATAAAAGATGGCTTTTTAATGTGGTCTTGCAGTTCCATTACCATTCTAGAATAGAAATGATATAAAAGTGAAGCATCCGAATTAATGTGGATTGTTTAGAAATCCTGTGGAGCTGTAATGTTTCACCTCACTACTCATCTCGTTATATATACTTACTATATATTTTTTGAAATTTCTTTCTAAACTTTCTAGTCAAGCTACATACATATGTATATATTTCTCGTTTATCTTTGATAAAAAAATGATCTCGTAAACAAGGAAGGAAGTAGTAAAAGGAATAAAACCATTTCTTAAATTCGGACCTGTAGCACGAGGTGTCGTGCTGCACTATACTCAACCAATCGGGCTGCCCTACCTTTCGATCGTTATACGTAACATTAGTTTATTTAAACATTTCATTACAAAATAGAACAACAAAATACAGCAACAAGCTACAAAAAATCTACGTATGTTTAGAGTATCTAGAAGATTAAAAAATTTTGGTTTTTTTACGATTTAAAAGGAAATGTAATAAATTTTACGAAAAAAGCCGAAAATGCCCGAAAGAGAATAGACGTGATTGGATATAAGGGAACACGTGACTCGAAACGCTTTGAAGTATTGGTCGAGTTTGATTAGGGGGGATGTTCATAATCCTTAAGATAGGCTTGTGCCTTCACAAAGGCAAGAGACAGTGTTGGATAAGGATCGTGCTTACGAGCACATAGTTTACGAGTTCGATCGCAGTATCCGGTTTCAGAGTGTTGTATGTGTTGTCAAAGCGGTGAGATAAAGAGGTTGAAGTGAAAAGAAAAAGCGTAGAAAGGTCATTGCTTAGGCGCAGCTGATAATATCAGTTTCTAAAATTGAATAAACGTCGTCTAGTGCGCGTACATGCACAGTCACATACGAGTAATTGCTAACAAAGTTAATTTCACGTTTCACGAACATATGTGTACGCGCGCGTGCGCGTTATGTGCGTATGAATACGTAAAGTTTTGTTGTTGAACGGTGATCGTATTGTGAAAAATTTGTGCGGGGCAGCGAAAACAAACAACTTGTGTCCGCCATCTTGTGCCTCTCCAGCTGCGTTAATAGGAAGTGATAAGAATTCGGACCGACGCGTGTGATTTTGTTTAGTGAAAAGAAAACATAGGCAGTGGTGACCAACGGTCACCGAATGTGGTCAAATTTGCAAAAAACACAAATAGGGAGGACTGCGAGAGAACTCGAAGCAAGCAGGGCGAGGTAGCATTGCGCTCACAGGAGGTTCGTGGGGTACCCCACCAAGTTTATTCCTCCGCGTTCCCCCTACCCATTTGCTCTGGATCCCGAGATTATTGCGCAGTTAGAAAAATCATTGAATACAAACATCGCCGAAAACTTCGCTGCATCTTTAAAAAGTGACCCACAGACATTATATGGTAAGTTTTTCGGCAGATTTAGTAACTTAGCATTGATTATTTTCCCTCCCTTTTCGTGTTTTCATAATTTTCATCCGTTATGAAATGAAGTAAACGTTTAATTTATTGTTGTGTACATAATGACTTTACTTTTTTCGAAGCATTTTTCGATAAAAAAAATGTAAAGTTTTACTTAAGAAATGTCATGTTTTATCTATGTTATTTTGCTGATATGTTATCATCGTGACGCAAAATATATTATTGCTTCATGGTGGAATTTCGCTATACTTGATGATTCATGTATTATTGCGTGTTAAGCGTGAAATAGATGTAAATTTTTAAAGTTGCATTTTGTGATTGTGCATTATTAATCGACTAGATTGTCAATCCAATTTCCGATTCTAATTTCCGTGCTTAGAAGACTAAGAAAACGATTAATTTTGCAGACGGGTCGGTTGACTTTGTGAGTGATAGAAAAGACGAAAGAACGCTAAACAAGCCATGACGAATTCGGTGCCGAAATTGAATAATAAGGTAGAGCGACAGGGTTCGCCGAATGTCGGTGTCGAACGACATCATCACCGTTCAAGTGCAATCAAATCATCGACGTTCTTCAACAACAGTGCGAGATCTCATGGCAAAAGTTCGACCGGCAGATTAAGCTGTAGCCCTCACGGTTCCTCGAAAGGTTCAAGAAATTCACCGTTGCGGTACGATTACAGTCCGCGGGGCAGTCCAACAAACAGTTTCTACGCGGGCGCAAAGTTTTCCGAACCGCCATCACCAGCGAGCCTTCCGAAACCACCGAGCCATTGGACTACGAGACTGATGAGCAGTTGTCAGCAATCCGACAGGAGTTGCGATATATCAAATCATCTTAAGATGATACTAAACGTCCAAGCTTGATACCTAGTGACCAACGGACCGCTAAAAACGGTTACCAGCTCTTAAAAAAAAAAAAAAACAGAAGAGACAGGTACGATATTATCGTGTCCCCACCCCTCTTGGATTTAAGGATGTATTTTTTCTCTTGTATGTGATGTCGAGCTGCTCGTTAGAACAAACAAAAAAGCAAAAGTGTTTACAAACTGCGCGATAAAACAATCTCTAAAGACGATGCACAGAAGTAATATTGTTACTAGTAGAACAGGGCACCAGCGTCTTTAGTTTTACGGTAGAGATGCTGAGTAAAAGGAAACAAAACAAACCATGAGTTCTTCTTTAAAGCTATTATACGAGGCATATGGACATTAAGGATGTAATAAAAGACGCAGGTGCGTCTGCTGCAAACCATGATTCAAGTAATACGATAACTTGTAACAATTCTATTATGCGCCGTCTATGAAGATATAACGTATGTATTTTAGATTATTATTATATATGATTAACTTCAGGAGATGCATACACATACACATATACACAAAAACACTGTTATATTATTTGTTTGACGAAAATGGTACGAAGACATAAGCAAAGCTGCATTAGCTATTTTTAAAAACAATAGCTATACACATATATCATTTTTTTCTTTTCTTTAGAATGTCTAAATTGTTACAACTTGGTATTATCAATCATGATAGTCTGTTTTATTCTTTTTGCAATTGCAACTCGGAATTCTTTCCAACCTTTACACATTTTGTCACAAAATGTATACTAACTGCTGTTCTTTTTTTTAATTTTTTTCTTTGAAAGATACTTTATATTTTTACAACATAAGTGGTAAACTTTAAGTGTTACATATATTCAGCTGCTGCTCTTTAGCATAAACTTAAGTATCCATTCAGTATGCCTCAGATTAATGATTATTGCTACTTAACTTGTTTCCTCCTCAGATTCTGTGAAGGTATTCAATATTTTCGGTCGAGTTCAATGGCTCAATAGATTTTAAGGGAATAATCAAATTATTCTCTCAAGATTTATTGACCAAAATTTTTGGTTTTTTTTATTTATCTTCCTTTGTTATCGAAGATATTCCTATTCGCTTTGTAGCTTTGCAATAGTTCTGCAAAGCATTGTATAAGATTTAAGTGACGAGTTTCCAGTGTGTACACAAATGGATTAATAATTTGTTTCTTTCCTGAAAATTACATGATTAATGAAAGAATGAGATAAGGTTGCCAGAATGAATGATGAAGGAAATGTGATTTAAAATGTATGTTCGGTTATGAATGTTTCATTTTTTTTGCAGTAAACTTGTGTTTAAGCATTATTTATGCTTAAGTTAACAAAATTTTTATGAAGATTTCCTACAAGTGACAAATTCGAAATTCATTTTTATCTAACATGAAAAAGTCTAATTACCACTTGTCATTAGGATTGCCTTCTGAAGTAATATTATTTATCTTTAGAGTTGCAAATTACCGTTTATTATTTGATTCCTAATTAAAATCGTGAATTTCCAGAACTTTGGTTTCAGTTCTCAAAATGTATATATTTTTTGAAAAAATTTCAGAGACTAAATTTTTGTCGTCCGCGTATCGTTATAAATCAATTTTTTTTTTTCACTATTGCACACATTTCGGTACATGATAACATAATCTTGCTATAATCTCGTTACTTTGCGAAAACGACAACAATGATTTTAATTTTTTTTGCATTTTTTTGTTTTTTTTTCTTTTTCTTTTGACCCAAAATATCAAAATCTTTAACTATATAGACTAGCCAAATTACTTGAAGTGATGTTTTAACCAACACGTTATTCTTTTCTTTTTATTCAAAATGAGGCATTGCTTTTTTTTTTTTTTTTAATTATATTTGTGGGTTTCATTTCTTTCTTTAACGATTAATTTTTTTTTCTTTTTTTGTAAGTTAGTTTTTACGGTGAATTATGAAATAGGTTCGGTGTATGTATATGCAGATCTCAAGGGGAAAAAATACGAGTGTATTCGTGCGTGTGAATGTATATATGTGTGTTGGAGGGGCGGGGGGTGAGAGGGAAAGGGAGAAAAGGTAACAAAAATGTGCAATTTCGAACTTTCAATTACTTTCTCCAACTTCGTAGTCTTGTAAGACGAAAATTTTTAATCGTATCTATAGCATCAGACAGCCGTATATTACGTGAAATGGTTAATAGAAATTCTGATGTAAAATCAACAGCGGTGAATATCATTGGTTTCCAATCGAACAACCGGTTCTCATCGAACACAGTCTCGATTCATTCTCGTTTTCTTTCTCGACAGCCCGTTGCCGTGCGACGGCTTACACAGAAGGTGAAAGAGAATAGAAGTTTCGAGAAGGAAAATAAGGTAACCAATATCCGCAATCGTTCTTCTCGTTTTGTAATTCGATTATTCACAGATACATGTTTTTAGTTCGTCTAGTTTCTTCGAATTCGTTTCCCTTTCGCAAAGATCGGTTTATGTGTTCAAGGTTCTTTGGAGTTCTAAATTTCTGTTTATTGGAGTTTCTGTACAGAGATTGTTTTTCTTTTTTACGATGACACATGTGTGATATACCGATTAGCCGGAAGATAACCGACGATCGGTGTACTACTTGTTGCGAAATAGTTTCTGCTCTCGACGGAAAAGGAATTATCACGACTAATAGAGAAAGAGATGGAAAACATAAGCAGGATCACATCGACAGAGAATCGTTTTCATCGCATAGGTGTCGTAACGTGTCGGATATTGTAATAGGGATATATATGTATATATATGTATAAGTTCCAAAGATTTTTAAGCATCGTCTTCGTAAAAAAATCTTCGGTGATAGTAAAATCTCATATCCGTACGGTGTTTTGTTTCGAAGGAGGAAGCACAACGATCTCTCTCTTCAGCTGATAGGGGATTTCGGTACTTGCCCAGTGATTCTTATTTTTAAGCTTTCGAATCATATTTGTATAAATCATTAGACCTTCTATCGTTAATTGTAAATACGTGCCAGAAATCGAATTGAAAATTTTCTAAACGCGCGTTACGAATTTTTTCTTTAACAGCTCATTGGGCTCGCAGAGAACGAAAAAACGAATTAAACACTGCCGTCCTGTGGGAGATCGGTGAATCGATTAGTTTTGAACACGAAGATTATCGCACAGACGCGCGTTGTTTGCGACTCGTGTAAATAATGAAACACAGGAAATAGGAGCAAGAAAATTGTCATTTTGAACAGCAGTTGTAAATGTCATGTAAAAATAAATTAGTGTACATAACGGCGAAAAGAATACAGACGGACGATGTGTATTATGTATATACTATATACATATGTAATGGAAAGATAATCTCGGTGGCAACGGCGTTTTGTTCCGTTCCGATCGAGAGCATAAAACTAAAAGTTCTAATCTTTAAGTACAGCAATATGCGTAATTACTTGTTCGAGTCTCGCGGAGAAGCGAAAAATAGTCAGTATGTGCAAAAGTGCAAAAAAAGAACAAAAAAAAAAATAAGAAAAAAAGAAGTCGAAGGTTGCCAGGCTCGGTTCAAGTGATCTTTGAATAGAACGAAGTGATATGTAGAAATGGGCGCTATTATGTGGTAAAAAAAGAATAAATGAAAGACAGATGGCGTCCAGAGAAAGAGCGGCGCCAAAGAAAAAAGGGCACGAATTACAAAGTGAATAATCGATAATATTAATTTAAAAAATGATAAGAAATTAGCTGTGATGATGACCCTATAGGTACTACTAATTTTTAATTGGTAACTGATCAACATATATATATATATACACACATATATATATTATATATTATATGTATATGATTAAACGATAAGGTGGGGTAATTTAAGGAACGTGCAAGTACGACGATATAAGAATTACCGTTCTTTCGAGAGAAAAACGTGATTAATAACAAGAGAAAAGTACGAAATACTACGTGTACGTTGTATGTCAGTCGAGAGAACAGCTAAATGTGGGGAGGGTGTTTTTCTTTGTCTTAGGGGAAAAAAAACGGGTCTCGCATCTCGTACACTTCGACGTGTTACTATTAATTATCCGTAAAACTTAGTGGTTAACGATTTACGCGCGCGATTGTGGAACACAAACAAACAAACAAACAAAATGCTCGAAAGCGTTAATGGAGAAGGAGGAGAAGTTGAGAAGACGGGGGTGCAATGTTTCAGCGTCAAGAGCAAAGAAATTATTATTTAGGAACTCTTTCGAGTACGTCCATCTTGTGTGTCGTAATCCACCTTCGTGACTTTAAAATGAGAATATAGTTAGTAGTTCTAATTATAAGAGCCAACGAGAACTTGGGTCGTTTCGATAAATGGGATCGAGGCCGAGCGTGAATTTTAACTTCGAACGCGCTTCCGGTCGCAGAAACGCGAGTTAACGCAATGCGCTTCTTTCCGTTTACGGTTTACGTGAATATTTTCTGTGAATTTAGAGCGTAAACTACACAAACAGAAAGAAGTCGTACTCTCTTTTTCTTTATTATTATTATTATTGATATTTTTGTGATATATAATAGGAAATGAAACGTAGAAAGAACAAAATGAACGATACGAGACGATCCATCCTCGACTGGCATTTATTGTGATATTGTAACGTACAAAAATCGTTCGTCGCGAGTTACACGAAAAATCGAAAGAATAATCGATAAGAAAAAATTAAGATTCTCGTGAAGGCTTCACGGATGTGTCATGGGTTCAATTTATAAAACGGAATACAAAAGTCTATGGTATTCTTGCTGAACATTCTAATGTCATTTCTTAAGTCTATTAAGCTGGACAATTGCTATTATCAATAACGTCAGACATGCACTTATTTGTTTCTAACAATGCAAAACTACTTTTACGATCAAATATGATACATGATGGCCATTTATCATGCAAAGAAAAAATTTAATCGTTTTCTGTTCCTATCTAATTCATGTATTGTATTCGTCCATGATAATACGTCAGTGAATGTACAAGAACAAAACTTGCAAGGGACAGAAACAGCTGTCGTTCTGTGACATATTCACGTATGTACACAACGCAGAAGTATCGACTGCCGGGTTACTTATTTACACATACACCATGATGCATCCGTCGACGAACAATATAACAATACGAGTGCACGTACAAAATGGCTACGTGCTCTTGCATTGTCGTGTTTCAATCTACACTCGTATATCTTCGTACCTTCTGAATAATTTTTTTTGCTGGTCTCATTCGGAAAAAAGGTTAATCGTATAAATCGTAATTATAACTCTACTTTAGTTTTGCATAATTCGAATGTAGGGCTATGGAACGCTGTGGGAAAAAGTACATATAATTATTATAAGAAAGAAGGGAACGCATCAAAACGTTAAGTTTTCATTTTTCGTTTCTTCAATTTATTTCGAGAAATTTTAATTCATTATTACGTCAGAATATGCGTTTCCATTTCTCTAGGATTTGTCAGTTAGCTTTGCGTGTGTCGAGCTTCCACGAAATTCGATCGGATTTCCCATCCTGCAATGACGCATAAAAAAGTATTCGTAGAAATTTTTCCGGTCGGAGCTTTCTTTTTTCAGTTGAAGCTGAATTCTCAATTCCAATTGGAAGAACTTCCGCGCGTTTTTTTTTTTTTTTTCTTCTGTATCAGTACGTGCATGGCTATTATTTCATTAATCTTTCTTCTTTAAGTTTTAATTAGATTTATGAAGGTGTGCTCTTTTTTTTTAAATCATTTGTTTAGTTTTAGGTTAATGACACCAGGAAGAAGAAATCAATTTCTTGCAACTTATCCAATTTTCACAGTTTGCTTCATTCTAATTAGATATTTCTATTGTAATTGATTCGTTCTCACAGGTTGAGTATAGTTGGTTTAAGAGGAAATTTTACGTGTATACTTTGAAAAATTGTCTCCTTTCAGATTTTAGCGTTTCGTTTTTTCCTGTCGTTTGTGTTTCGGAGAAATTGTCACGCCCACGCGTGATGTTAAAGAGCAGGGAATAAGAATTGATACGAATTTTTGCATATCCGTACCATTTCTCGTTAGGGAAAGAATACCGGCGCGAATCGTTCTTTTTTAAAAATTCGCGGTTAAACAAACAAGAAATCGAGGAATGAAAAAGAGGAAAATGAAGCAATTCATTAAAGTAAGGATGAATAAAATGGAACCAACGTCTTCGAACGACAACGTCAAACAATTAAAAAATGAACAATGAAATCGTGTCGCGCCTCGAATCGTTTTGCCCTCAAAAGTATTTTGTCACGAGGGAACCTCGAGGTGCGACTTGTATATTGATATATAACGATATAATATCGTTTTTAAAAATTGATCCTTCACGTAAGAGAATGAGAATCAACAGCTCATCGATTTCATACGAAGCACTATAATCATTATACAGGGACACAAAACACAGCCACACGAAACACTATGTCGATTAATTAATTAAGCCTTAAATTTAGAATTAAGTTGAAAGGTCTGATAAAAAACAGAGATTGAAAGGAAAAAAGGAGAGAGGAAAGCGAGAGAGAGGAAGGGAATGCTCTGTCTTTTTAAATCGCTATGGTCTACGATTCATATATTTGAATCAAATTCTTTAATTAATTAATGTGTTTAAAAACAAAACCAGAATTTTAATTGATAAGTCGATCGATGTTACTTTTATGATCTAATCGTGCCTCCTTCTTTCCTTTGATAAAATTTTGTTATATCGATTCTATAATTACATTCTAGATTCGATTTTACGAATTGGTCGTATATTTTAGATTTTACTTTAAATCATTTGTCAATCTCGTTAGAACCGTCATCAAAATTCGAGGTACGCGTTTTTTTTTATCTGACTTATTCTCCTAAATGTAGCTTCTTTTCCGTTTTAATTCGATACCAAGAGAATCCGATTGTCATAGAATCACGCAATGATTGATCGATGTTCGACACCATTTGTAATTAGTTTTCGATGATCGACTCCGAAAGGTCAAGTGTCGCTTCGCGCTCGAATCGCTTTGAATTCGAGGCGACACTATTCGAACTCGTCGTGTCGCAAACGAAAATAAAGGTAGCGCATTTTCACCATGCGTGGTTCTGTAACACTCATTTAGATATATCGATCAATCGGAAAAAAAGACACTTTCGAAGAGGTAGACCATCCTTAAGCAAAGTACGATTTTTACCTACGGTAGCAAGGAGAAGTCTCTCGTAATCTATCGATTGTTTACTCGTGAATTTCATAATCGTATCTCTGACGAGCCTGTCGATGACAATATTTTTTATCCTTCTTCCTGCTGCTGCTCGTGAAAGTCCAGCCGTACGTCAGCGCGATGCGTGACTAAAAAAAGAAGGGAAATGTAATCTTTTCAGATGAACGAGAAAAGAGGTCGAGAGAGCTGCACAAAATTTGTACGCATCGCATAGAACAAGTATCCGTATCGTTCTGATGTCGGCGAAACTATAAAAAAAGTAGGGAAACGGATCGGTCGCAGCCGCGGCAAGTATAAAAAAAAAAAACGCACTGACTATTTTAGCGAATCGAGATTCGACCATGTACCTTGATATATACTTTGCGCGTATATCCAGAAAGTATGTGTGCGTCGGCGAGCGCGAGAGGGAGCGAGAGTGCGAGGGTTAATCAAACGAATGTGTGCGTCTGCGTGCATGTGAGTGTGCCAAACGAAAAATGTGAAATTAAGTATGCGAGAGAAAGAAGAATAATATAAATATATAGATTAAATATATTATATATGGAAGGAGAGAAAGAGAACTTCTCGGTTTAGAAGGAACGAAACGGACGTGTTCTGTCCTGTATGTGCGAGGCGTAAAAATCGATTACTTTTACGATCGTTCGAACGAATCGTAACCGAGCATCTTGAACAAAAACAGAGAACAAATCGACAGAAGATTTATCTGGAAGAACGCGTCCGTTTAGCTTTACGGTTTCTCGCACGTGCAGAGCACCAATGCGCACGATCGATACGGACAGAAAGTGGAAAACAACGTAACAGTCGATGGCATTCGAACGTTTCTCAATGCATGTATACGTGCAAAGAGAGAGAAGTAAAAGTAGACACATAGAAAACGGTCGTGCCGTCGCCCGCACGTGCGTGACAATAATTTTTCCTACGTGTAGTCGGAGTGCGAGGTATCTAACTTTAGTTTTTTCTTCTCCGAGTTTTGTTCCGAGGCTCAACACGCGGAGAGTAACGTTTGCGCGATGAATAACAAAAATTTTGGGAGATAAAAGTACGCTGATTTCCATACAGAAAGTATACGAAGGTATACGCTTGAATCAATTACTAAATTATCCGTGCTGCCAGAAGTCCATTCCGTTTTTATCGATTTGTAGTGGAAGAAACGCATCGCCGCCATTTTGATCCGTAGACCTAGCCTCTGTACTGCGCAGGTTCACGATATAACTTTCATTTGATAAATTTGAATTTTATCGAAACAGTTTAAATATGCTGATACATAGTGTAATTTAATACACTGTTTGATCAACAGACTGTTTTGAATTTTAATCATTTTTATCACCATCCGTGCTAGGGATAGCTTTAACTTAACGTAGAAGCAAAATTTACGCGTCATTGCGATTGGATACAATAAGAGCTGCTTCTATAACCGAGTTACCATTGTACAAATTATGCAAGAGTCATTCCATCATCTTTTGGATGAAATTTACAAGTGAATTATACTTTAGAGGAAGGTGGATGGTCTGACTTATTTTAGTTCTTTTAAAGGCTTCGTTTTTAAAAAATAAGGCTATGGATCTTAAGGGAAGTTGCTTAGAAAGTGTTTGAACAAAAAATGTGCTAAAGAAAGTAGCCTTTTTCCTGCGCGCAGATGTTTCTCCTCCGTCCACGAGTACATGTATACTACAAACTATGTGGCATTTCTTCTTTGAATGATTTCTCCTTTTTTTTTTGTAAGCTTACATTCTTTTTACACCGAGCATCGGTGTACAGAGCATTGTTCCGCGAAACTCTGGGTTGCTTTAAACCGAACGATGATGTAGACATAAAAAAAATGCAAAAACGAACGAGATAGACTCGTACGGGTGCACCAAAGGCACTATCCATGCGTAGAAGCTTATACCCCAGAAGCGACAGGACTAAACATGTTACTTTTCTCCGAATGTATCTTCCGGACAACCGTAAGACGTGTTTCCATGCGAAAAAGTACCTAAGGAGTCATACGTGAATAAAAAAATTAACACAGTTTAAAACTGTAAAAAAAAAAGAAGAAAAAGCGATGAATCGTTGTTGGTCTATGGATAATTAGCCTGTTGCCTTCGAGAGGGTATAGGCTTCGCGAGTCCGATAAGGTTATTATACAAAAAACAAAAAAATACCGAAGCCCAGAACTTTTGTTCTGTCGTTCCCCAACGAAATAGTGGCGACGAGTTTATCGTTAGGAAGTAAATCGTATAGTTGTATAATTAAGGATTATCGAGTCGTGATCTCTGTGATGAAAACGATACAAGTTGAGGGTGAAAGACGCGAGGGTATGGACGATGAGAGGATAAAATGATACGAGAACCGTGAATACGATACTGATGCTTTCCCTTTCGTGTCTCTTTGATAAACCTCCGTCGCGGACACGATGCAATTTGCTGTCAAGTTTTAGGGTACGTAAGAATAGAATTATATAATGTATATCTATTATTGTACGTAAAACAAACACACACACACAGAAGCAATACGTTTAAGGTTCGACTCGAGCGCATACATAAGAAATAATGTATTATAAAATATCATATTAAGGGTGCCCGTTTCGCGTGTAACATTTTTTTGGAGGAGGATCGATCGATGAGAAAATTGAATGGATCTTGAGAGAAATGATAAAGAAACGTGGATCCGGTACGATTGTACATATACGCGAAGCGAAATTCGATCGTGCGAATCGTGGCGAGCGTACACGAAAGAAAATATTTTGTTATGTAAAAAGAGAAGAGAGAGAGAGAGAGAGAGAGAGAGAAATAACGCAGATGATGAGGAAGAAGAAGAGGAATAGATTCATTTTGGGGTAAAATGTGGCTGCTACATATTTTCGAGCGCACGTTTTGAGGTATCGTTTGAGACGATCCAATCGATATATGGATCTTTTTTGCGGCCTCAAGATTGTTAAGAAGAAGGATAACGTGCAGATAGAAGGAACGAAGAAGGGTGGCAATGGAAAACAAAATGGACGCCGTCGTTACGCGCAAAAACGAGACTTCTTTTATCATTCCAACAGATGGAGTAGCAGCTTGGTCACTTTTGTATTTGAAAATTAACACGCACATACGCAATTATAATAAGGAAGCATAGTGAAGTACATTCCGGTTCACAAAGTCACCGATCTTTCGAGATCGCGTGTATAATTTGCCAACAAGTAATTCGTATCGAGACATAAAAATCGAGGAGCACGAGGACTCTCGACTGGACGCAACACCTGTTGGATTTTGTTATTTCTTCCAATTGATAAAAGAGAAAATGAAGGAGGTTTCGAAGGGCCAAGAAGAAGTAACGAAGAAGATGGAAAATTGAATCAAGAGGATAACGGGAGAGCTAACGATGGCGCGGTCGACGGGAATGGATAATAATTATCGATTGGCCACCTTTCGACGCGCATCCCGTTGTTTTCTTGGTGAAACAACTGTCTCGTGTTTGCGCGTCCGACGTGTATCAAGACTGTATTATTCGAGAAGAAAACGCAGAAGGAATCAGATGGAAGTGTTATACACGAGAAATTCGTGCGGATAAAGAAGAGAATCGAAATTTTTTCGATGATACAAAATAAATAACAATCGTCCACTACCAGGCTTGATAGAGGAACAATTATTTTTTGCCGTTTTTCACCTATCAGAAGAGAAAACGCCTTAAAGTTTTCGATCGTAAAGGACAACTACGGCATAGTTACGATTGTCGTGTGAACGGCGATGAAAATTACGACGATGATCCTCCGAAAAAGCGAAGGGAAACATAATGAAGAAGGAGAAGGAGCGAGAAAGAGCCAGTAAGTACTTGGAGAACGATGTGTCGAAGAGTGATATATCCAAGTCGTACCTAAAGCGTAATCGTTTATATATCGTAATTTTGGTACTGTTATTCGAGTACGTACGCACGCGTTTTTTCCAAGAAAAACTAGTAGAAGTGCAGGAGGAAGTTGACGATGAAAATGCGAGGGAACGATATTTAAAGGTAAAATGGCGCAGAGACAGCAGCATTGTGAAGGAACATTGAGTGTGAGCGAAGGAAGAAGTTCGTAATGTCTTTCAAAGTCAATCAATTGACGAAGAACAACCGAGAGAACGAATCTGAACGAGATTGGAGCGAATGTGAGAGAATTTCTAAAAAATCATCAGAAAAAAATGTCTTTTTTAACGAAAAGCGACAAAAAAAAAATCAATGTATAAAATCAGTGGAGAGTGCGTGTGAGAAAGATAGAACGAGTGAACGAATGACTGAAGATAGAAATAAGGAAATATCAACGGTGGAAGCGCGTAGTTCGAGGAGAGAGGTAACGAAAGAAGATGATATCGAAAGGCAAAGGAGAAGAAGATACGGAGTTAGAAGTGTTGGTGTGCAATAATCGCCAAGGAAGCTCAAAGATGAGTTGAGAAGATGAAGAAGAAGAAGAGAAAGAATTCTTGAATCCTATACCGTCGAGAGACAAGAATTTGGTGCGAGGATCTTTTAGTAGAAAGCTAAGAAGAGAAATCTCTGAGGCGATTCTCGACAGGTACAAGTCAGGCTGACTTATATTTCAACATTACGATGCAGCACAATTACATGTACACGTATACATATACAGACAGACACATCCATATACTCATGTATGTACATACGAAGCAAACAGGAGAAGCAGTGCGGAGAAATTCAACGTCAGAAGACAATGCGCATTTATGTGAGTCACGTGTCTGATGTTCTGATCGAGTGAACACTGGACGCACATATTCATTACCATCACTACCTGATACCTGTACGTCACAGCATCTATTCAATGACAGTAAACGCAGAAGTACGAGAACCTTCGATAGATCGTGTGAGGAGGCACACTTAAAGAGTGAGGAGAAAGCTGGTGGGTGACACAGAGAACGCCAGAAAATTTTCTCAACCACCATGCTCATACCGTTTACCACGCTTCAAAAGACGATATATATATATATACAATATGATATTACGTACACACGTATATACACATATGCTGCAATTGAAGTTTCTTTGACACGTTTATCTAACGCGCGAATGGAGCCGCTTTTTGGATGAAAAAGAAAAAAAAACTGAGAGATGAAGAAGTAGATCAACAAGAGAAAATTTCTAACGTTTCCTGGCATCGTAGACAATCCTATCCTTTTTCCTTCCTACCTAATTTTACTTTCCTTATCATTTAGCCTACTTCACATTCACCGTCCTTTCCTTTTGATACTAACGAGGAAAAACCGCTGCCCGAGCGTGTGCGTCGCAGAGAAGTTCTTTGGCTTCATTCTCGAACACTTCTCGGCGACAATATCATCAATCCTATTTCAATCTTATAACTATACTTCAAGCATACTACGCATATCCCGTCCACATTTCCTCTTTACTATTGTTTTTTTCTTTAGGGCCCTTCTCGGGGCCCGCAAATGGCTCATGTATGTAGTAGCAGCTTCTCAGATAAACTGAACATGCACGAAGATCAAATCTGCTCTTTTCAGAGCAAAAACTTCAAATCGTTCTTTTTAGGACAAAAAGTCTGAAACCTTTTTTTATAGAACGAATGTTAAATACTATATTCCTTTCCCGAGATTCATTTCCACAATTCTCTTCGGAGTAAAATTCTATGAAAAACAAATAAAAGTATTTTTCAGAATCGACACTTCATTGGATATTTGAATTCAGGAATATTTGGTTCTTCATTTTATTGAGATACCGTTGGACTCTACTTAGAAAGGATTATGATGGGTATGTACAGTTATATCGATTTATAGTATCCATATGTTAACTTGTATTTTTATTACAGCATGTGTTTGGCAAAGCATATTTGATATACAAATTTAATGCCACATAATAATTGCCTCGCGTAAGAATACCCAAGTCGTGTATTTGTCTGGATAAATGTGTGAGTATTCTATAGCGTCAGTTAAAAACATCTACGTAAAGACTCAAGAAGGTCATGGAAGAGCTGCGCTGTAGAACGTTCAGGAAGCCTAAGTGTGTCACGTATCACGAGAGAAGCAAATGAATTTCGCCATAATGTCATGTTATATTGTATTTCTCAACTGAATTCGAAACACTTCGAGTTCCGTATATTTTCGTTTTCCAAGAAGTATATTGAAATTTTCTTTTTCAAAATGTTACACTATTTCGTTCAACAATTTATATATTACTTCGTTAAAGTGTAATTGTAAATGTTACATTTAATCATGTGACATAGTCGAGGGAATGAGACCGCAAAAATTACGTGGGAATATACGTGGGAATATTTGTAGGAAATTCATGACTGTGATCCAAAATTTTCTGATGATTCATTAGAATGCAATCATACTTTGATTTACGGTCGTACACGTACGAAAGAGTGAGAAGAATTAACAATAAACTTCTATACTAAAAATTCTATCGAAATTGAAAATGTAGTTCAGCCGCATTCTACAAAATAATATTATTGCTGAGTTTACCAATAGTATTACTACTAATGTTATTAGCGTTTAGATTATTGTGCAAGAGATTTCCGATATGACTGTCCTATATTCAACCTACGTCTGTTCTATTTTACAGTACTATGGCTTTCTTTTGTATGCTCAAGTATTTCTTCATCGTGAACAGTACAAAATGATGAGTTTTTTATAACCATTGTAACGTAGCAGTCAGTTTCATCATGCTTTTTTCCTCTTCAGATTTTTGTAAAAAATCAGGATTTATATATTTCTGCACAGATTGTACCGTGGTCACGTTTTGATGTTTCATACTTGTGCGTAATGCAATGTCGACAGTGTTGATAAATAATCAAGATAAAACGTCACGCCAACTGAAAAAAACGCGTAAATAACTATACACTTGGCGATGAAATCGAACTGTGTTCATTTGGCTGTTATATTGTTATATTGACAACTGATTTTCATGTATATTTTTAATAAATATATTTATTGAAATATGTAGTATATAATTAATATATTTTTAAATGTTACAGTATGTAATATTCTTTTATTATTTTGACAATAATTGTCGTGGGATTTTCCAGATCTCTACATTTCCTTTTGTATCACCTAATGCCACCATGTTTCTGTAAATCAAGCATAACAAATAATATAACATAAATCATTAATCACTAGAATAACTATGTCAATTCACTCGTCATATGTATTCCTAATTCTTACTTCTTTGAATTCACACGTAAGCAGCTAGTATTTCCTCTGTCTGTATTTTCAAAATCTACATTCTTTATGAATCTACCATTCGTTATGTTATACAGTCTGATATTTGAGCCGACTCCATAAGTAACCAGCACATCTTGGTTTTCCATTATCCAAGTTAAACCCACAATAGTATTTTCAATGGAAATTGAGCGCAAACACGCGTGCTAGATAAGAATTAGTATCTCCTAAAGTGTTTAAAGTATACAGATAAATTATAGAAGAAAGGTTGTGTCACCTCTTCCAAATCATATATACGAAGTTCCTTATCTGTACCGGCAGCAACGAAGAGATTGCGTATCGGGGAACACTTGATACATGTAACGCTACCTTCGTATCTGTCGTACTCGTCTATCACAGGGTCTATCAACGTTTCGTCTCCTGCGAGTATAAGTAAATTATAATTTTAACGTGACAAAATTATTTAATCCATTCCACGAGTGTGATCTGGTCAATAATTTAGAGTTATTAAGAAAAATCTACACCTTCGATAGGAACGACGCGATCTAAGCTGCATTTATAAATTCCACCGCATAAAGTACCCACAACAAAGACCGAGGGATCTCGAGACGAAAAGTCAAAAGTGGTGATGCATAATCCAGACTCCACGGCGCGTTCGCGTGTTCCACCCGCGCTTCGTGGTCTCGAATTCTCTATTGGATTATGTTCTTTGGCTATTTTTAATCTGAGGAAGTGTAACGCGACTGTAAATGGTTTTAAGAACTGGTCAACAACTTTCAAATTAATTACCGTATATGCACGCGAACAATTATGTAGGTGGTCGACATAAAGATGTACCCATCTCTGCTAGAGCTGACTAATAATGGCACATCGTTTACTCTTGCTTTCCAGTATACTTGGGATACACTGTCTTCGTGGGTACAAACTGTTGTCGGAGTCACAGATGCATCGTCTTTCAAATTCCATACAAGAACGTCACCTTTGTATCAATTACATTTATATATTATCTTTTGTGTATTATCAGCTGTGGAGTGACTATAGAAAGTGTTAGCACATTGTTCTGTTTATTTCAACATCTAATACTATCTTTATATCACTACAAGAATATCGTTCTGATAGTGATATAGGAAGCCCAATCAAGAAATGATTCATTCAAAAGTATGAGTATGTTTACTTAAAAATGTTACCATTGAATAAGCCTGCTGCTATAATTGATGGTTCACTCGGATGATAAGCCAGAGTAGTCACACAAGCATTAGTTTCCAGTGTTTTGTTTGGATTATCAGTAAAACCGCCGTCTTTCATTTGATTATACAATTCTATTTTGGATAAATGATCGCACCATGTTTGGTGATAAAGAACACCATACGAAACAGCTAGAGTTCCACCTCCAATACTCCAATTTATATCGCTTACTTTCATCTGCAAATATAATTCGATAGTACGTGCAGCTTCAAAGATGATAGTAGTTGGAAAACTTGATGAATACTGGTGAATCTGATTCAACGTTACGAATAGCTTGTAGAAGCTGTGTACTCGTAAGTGAATCTTCGTCGGTCTTTAGCTCATAATCGTCGAATGAATTGGTTCCATAGGATTCATCTAATGCCTCTAGTACGCTTGGTGCTACTTTATTTAAAAACCGAGCCAGCCTCTCATAGTTGACCTCTGCCTTCTTCGTATCTTCAACTACTGTTTGAGTCTAACGAATAAAAAAATTAACTGGTCACAAATATTATTCATACAGTTACACTGTTTAAAACCATGTTTATGTATACCTCGACGGTTCTTGTTTCAACCGTTTGCACAGGATTCTGATTGTAAACAATCTCTGTTGTTTGAACGTTCGCAGGTAACTGCGATCTGGAAAACGTTAAACAATGCAAGTAAATTAAAGAACAAGTACATTTAGTTAAAAATATAAAGAATTTCGGTACACACTTGGTCGTAGAAAGTTGTGAGTTAAAACTCACGGCATCAAGCGTACGATCGGTGAACATTATCTTTAGGTTAAAATATTCTAATTATTAAGTTACTATATATATTAAGTACAAGAAAATGAAGATTAAGCCTTTATATTATTTATATTGTAAAATAAATATGTATAACTGCAGTCCTGTAACCCGTCTGTAAAGTTTCGTTTTATTCGACAAACTGCATTGGTGACAATTATACATATAATTTATAAATAATGTATGTTCATTTTAGTACACGTGATGCCATCTCTGCGAGGATAGCGTAAGTAGTTTATTGTATATTTTCCTAGTTTTATTGTAATTTATTGTATATTTCGCTAGTTTTATTGTAATTTCTTGTATATTTTAATAATTTTATTGTATTTCCTTGTATATTTCAGTAGTTTTATTGTAATTTGTTTGGTATCTTCCGCTTTAGAGGTAAGAGAGAGAAAGATATATAAAAGAGCTATAAGAAAGAGTGAGACAGATATTACCTACCTTGCTGAAGAACCCCTGGCGCCATCTCTGTGAAAAGTGCTCAAACTGGTCGCACAGCGTTATCGATGGCGAAGTGAACTACTGAGAACTACTAGCGTCATCTCTTGGAAGGGTGCCGAAACTAGGTCGGTAATTAGTTCCAGTATTTTCCGCAGAGATGCCGCTAGTAGTTCTCAGTAGTTTACTTCGCTGTCGATACCGCTGTGCGACCAGTTTGAGCACTTTTCACAGAGATGGCGCCAGGGGTTCTTCAGCAAGGTAGGTAACATCTGTCTCACTCTTTCTTATAGCTGTATTGTATATCTTTCTCTCTCTTACGTCTGAAGCCAGAAATATCAAATAAATTACAATAAAACTATTGAAATATACTAAAAAATACAATGAAATGACTAAAATATACAATAAATTATAATAAAACTACTGAGATATACAAGAAATTACAGTAAAATTAATAATATGTACAATAAATTACAGTATACTTGTTCTATTGTAATTTATCGAACATTTTACTAGTCTTGTTATAATTTTTTGTATCTTTCAATAGTTTTATTGTATTTTCTTGTATGTTTCTTGTATAATCAGATTATTATTGTTATAACAACGCGCGTGTAAGAAAAGCGAAAGTATAAACGATAGAAGTAAAATTCTAATGATCGTGAAATATGTTCAGATTCGTACGCGAGTGCGAAAACGATGCCGCGGAATAAATAAGCTTAATAAAGCAATCGACTGAACAAAGAAAAGTACACGAGAATCGAATAGAAATGAATTTTCTAAGGACACCATGAATCGCATATTTCAATCGGCACGCGTTGCGCGCGCAGGTGTCATGGCGGCGGTGTCGTGCCGTTAGTCAGTCGGTCCGAGTATTGTCCTCCGCGGTTTCCCAAGAAATATCGCTCGCTCGGCTATCAGTCGCGCCTCGTAGCCTCGCATACGCGTTCGACTGATAAGTCGAGGTTATTTTCGACGGACCAGTTCAATCAAATCGCCAAGACGAAGCTCAAAATGCCATTGGTGAGTACGTCCACCTCTCGCTGCGCTGTTCTCTCCTCGTCTTTCGACCATCGCTCGCTCGTCGTGCCATTCCCTTTTTTGTCGGTGTTCTTTTTTGTACGCGTCCTTCTACTTCGCGAATTCGAGCGTTGTCGCTTCGTTCGTCGACGAATCTTGGATCATACGCGTACGACACTCCGCGACAACGATCGTTGGGCGCGGTTTTTGTGGTTAGACGACACCGATAGCGCCGAGATGCGAACGAAAATAGCGTTGAATGTGAGTGAGCTGACGACACGTTGGATCGTCCCGTTGGCTTTAATTCGAATTTATGTTTATTCTTTTTAGGGCAATCACGCTGCCCTTACACCCCTGGAGGACATGTCAGCTGGTCGAGGGCAGGCAGGTGGGGGGCCCCCACCGAATTGTCAGAAAGTTTTTATACAACGTGACTACAGCGAGGGCACCGTGGTTAAGTTTCAACTACAATTCCCTACCGAGTTGGAGAGCAGAGTACGTATTAAATAGAAATATTTATTAATTATGTACTTTTGTCGATGAAATGTAGTTTGTCTCGATATTGTTTATTCGGGCTCTGTTTGCGTTTGATCGCTATGGTCGATGACACATTTCTTGTTGACGTTAATGTACGTTCGATTCGTTCAAGAGTTTTATAGGCCAAGAAGTTGCGAAAGCGTTGCGATTAGCTGTGTCTGCTTAATTTTGTTCTGCGCTGGCTATTAGATGGTAGAATGTAAGTGAATGTAAGCCGTGTTTATAGGAGTTTTCTCTTTTCCTGTCTTATCTCCCGATTTAGCTGGACAGACACTCGTTCGAGTACACGATCATTCAGTTGAACCGCTACTTCGCAGAAGCCGAGGAGGCCAGTTGTTCGACGTACTGCGAAGGTTGCCTGGCTTGCCTCACCGGCTATTTAATTTACATATGCACGGAGACTCATTACGAGAAGTGTTTGAAAAAGGTGGCGAAGTTTGTTAGTGAACAAAACGACAGAGTCTACAAGCCACGCGGTCTGTTACTGACAGACCCGACGATGCGTGGCCTCAGGCTAATAGAAATTTCAATACTGGACCGACCTGCGTCGTGACTGCACATTAGCCGATCCAGGGAGTTCTTCATGTGATCCGAGCGCACTTCTGCCACTTTGCCAGGATTGCAAACCTATACGAACTGATGAGTGTCTCTGGAGACAGAAATGTTTGTGTTCGTGCTCCGGATTCTATTTTATCATTTAGTTCGTGAACGGTTCTGTAAACATACATGCAATGGTCTTTTTACTAAACACGTCGACCAGAGGTTGATCCCTTTGCGACTCTCTTCCCAAATGGGTGGGAATCGGATAAGTTTCATGACACCAAGACTCACAATCTTGAAGTAGACTTTTCACAGGGTCTGTCTGCGAACAGGGGCACGCAGTTACTCTTTCTTTGCATGTACGTCCTCGATCGTTTGAAATTGTTGTGTTTTTGCGTACCGATTCTAAGGGCGATACGTGCACAGCCACGAAGATAATTGCGTAAATTCAATCTTCTATGCGTAGAAACAAACGTACCAGTGTAAACGATCGATGCAAAGAAACTGGGCAAACGTGTTCACCGGTGAACAACCGCGCGCTTTATTCGTACAGTGTATAAAACCAAAATTTATGCCAGACTTTACGTACACATACATATACACGTACACACACACACCCGGCTTCTTTGCACGTTCTTTGCAACGTTCAAGCAATTCTTTTTTTACCGTTCGTTTAAAGACTTTGAACGTCATCTGCATTTAACGGGCGACACGTGTGGAATCAAGCTCGAGTCTCGTACTCGGTTCAACGCCAAGACTGGCCCTCGAATTTGATTCATCATCACGGCGTCAAGTACTGAGAGACATTTACTCGCGTCGCTGTAAGTTTCGAAACGCTTCGTTGAACTTGGTTCAAGCTTCTCTCTTCCGCGTTTGATATCTTCCGCTGATGCTTCTGTCACGCGAACGTTTTTTCCTTGCGATATTCGCTCTATCGTTTGCCCGTGAATACGCGACGCGAGCCCTCCGGGTACACGTTTACCTGCGGGATCGCGTCAACCTCTTCGGAACGAACAATCGACTTGTATGATCATCCGATTCGATCGAAATTGCTGGCACAAAAATATCTGCGCTGAATGAAAATCTCCGTTGGATTGGCTGAGGAAAAAGGGAAGAGAAGAAAAAAAAAAAAACAAACAGAAGAAATTGTACAAAAGCGAAGACGAGTAAGAAGAATGGGAGAACGCTGAATGGAAAGAGGCGATCGTTAAGTAGATTATATTGTAATTGAATCAATGCGACGGTGCGAACATCGTGATCAAGGATGAACGTCCGAATCATGCGCACCCGATCCAATGGTGCGTCGGTTGTACATAATTATACAGCGTCGTATTATGCGTGATATCCTTTTGTTTTATATTTTTCTACGAACCGCGCGAGGATTAACACGACGGATTATATCCCGTCGGTCCTCGCTAGCAAGGCCGGTGTGCTCGACTTTCTCATGAATCTTTTTCGATTTGATTCGTTTTAAGGAACGACCTATGATCTCAATCGAAGAGCCACGATAACGATTTCTTCGTCTACGACTAATCCACGTCCAACCCGTGTCGATTGTCGCGAGACGTTTCGATGGCTGTTTGAGCGTCCGGGTATATACTTATTAAGGGCTGTTGATCCTATCCGAATTCTACCCATAAAGATTAAGAGGAAACAGAAATTTACCTCACCTTGGATAATCGATGGTTCTGATGATGGTCTCTTGTGATGCGGGACATACGTTATTCTACTTAGGTTTATTGTCCTGGAGTATCTTTGATAATAATTACACCATTTACTCTATAACTATAGAGTATAGTGAATATACCTTTTAGTTATTTACTGAACTAGTAAAACTATCTGGGAAATAGTTAGAGAATATAAGTTGGGCTGTTCTGAAGTCCAGGACTCTCTGTGCGAAGCTTCAGAATGGACAGTCGATCGGTAGATAAAATTGATATTTAGCTAAGGCTGGCTCTGTTTGTATTCGAGTTTACCGTATTTAGTTTGTCAAACCTAAATTTGTCAGACCGTACGAAACAGAACCAAACTGTTGAATATCTCTAGACGCTCGATTATCTCAGGTAGCCAAGCCGGGTAGCTATTTATCCGTGAAATTTCTGTTCTCCCGTGAGGTCTTGACCCCTGCTAAACAGCTCTAACACTTATTTTGTGTCCAAGAGAGAGACCGTGTGAGAGAGCGAGAGAGAGAGAGAGAGAGAGAGAGAGAGAAAAAGAGAGAGTGAGTGAGTGAGAGAGCAAAGATTCATTTTTTATGCGCGTCTAGAATAAACTCGGTTTCGACCTTGATCACGATGATCATAAATGAGGAGCCTGCTCCACGTAATCACGCGACAAGGTGGAAGGTATCTTGCCAAATAGCCGCGCCACTGCCTCGACGTTTTATCTTTCGTTTGTTACGTGGAACGAGTTGCATTACGAGGTCGATTAAAGAACGGTGTATCTGTTGGTGGTGTAGAAGAAACAGCCTCTCTGGCCCGATAAAACAGTTACACTATCTGATAGCGTCGCGGTGATACGCGTTGCCAGACTCCTTTTGTTTCAATTCGTTCCCTATGCAACTGAACGTTGCATAAATGTGTAAATACCGAAATATTAATCGTCGACACACGGAGTATCAAGAGTAAAGGAGATGAAGAGGATTTAAGGGGGAAAAAAGAAAGCCGTTTGTTATACTTAATTTAATCGTAGGACCAAAACGTTTGATGATTCGTTACTGTGTAAAGGACACCATCGTTCGAGTGTAATTTCTAAATGTTTTAATAATAAAAAGCTGCGTAAAAGTCACGGAGACGAAGGACTACACTTCGAAATTAAAATGAGAAGGTGCTTTTAATGTATGATAATTCCGTGCCGTCGTTGGTCACCGGTGGCAAGCGATGGTGAAACTTAAAAAACAGCGAGAATCGACGCTACGAGTTTTGTCCCGGGTCGTTGGCGATTCGTTCGGTGGTCACAAAATATTAAATATTCTGTTACGAATCGCCGATGACCCGTGATAGTCACAAAGGTTGGAATTTTTCCTGTCGCTCATATCGGTGTTCTATAATAATTAGTGAAGCATAATAATCTCTGGAAATGAAATGCTCACCTTGCGTCACTGGTGACCCACGATAGTTAATTTCCATGAGTCACACAAATTGTCCTTTTAGTGTACAGAGTTTAACACTGCGACAATTATTTTTCAACTAAATATTCCGAGATGTATATTTCTTTTTTTTATGTAACCACTTTGATTTTAAACTTTACATTGCTTTTAGAATTTTTATCCGAGTCTCCCGCGGGAATTGTTAAACCGTACAATTTCTCTGGTATTTTTTTATTAAAATTTTCTTTTATATTGTTTCTCAAACCGCAACATTTGCAATTTAATTTTGACTTACTTTGAAATTTTTCTTTCCCACAGAATCCAGCCTGTTAAAAGTATAATTGGCCGTTGCAACGCCTTCGTTTGAAGCGGAAAGAACAGAAGAAGGGAGAAGTGATGTGGTCGGGTTTCGTATTTTGAGCACATTCAGATTTTATTTAGTCGTGTGCGATAGTCTCTGACAGGCATGTTCGTACACAGTAGCTATATCAAAAGACTAGAAACCAGTCTGACTCTTGTCGCTGAATTCTCTCGCGTTCGTTTTTAAAAACACCCCGTTCGAATCGTCCTGGATAATTAATTGATTCTCGTGTGTGTACTGTGTATGGCACAGTTCGTTCGTTTGTGCGTATATCTCTCTTGTATCTTCTCGTTTCATCAAGAAATACCTGCTTTTCAAGCGTCATTGCCATCCTAGACAGGACTTTATACCATCTAATTGTGGATAGTTGGATCACTCTGATAATCAGAACAGAAAATTCCTCGAATTCTCTTCTATTTTCTTCGTTTATCCTTTTCTAATTTGTTAAACCAACCGACCAACAGAAAGAAAAGGGAGAAATCCGAAATGTACAGAAAAATATCCCCTTCGATAGAAGATAATGTTAGGAAGAAACAAAGAATGGTAGAAAATAAGAATGCGAGTCGCATCCTCGAATTCCGAAAGCGACATATGGCGCGTCTCTTTCACTTACGTCGGAGATGCGATTTTTGGAGTGGCTGGACGACGTAACGGAATAATTAATTCAATCGTAGGCATTGATTCGCGTTGATTGAGTCACTCTTCTGTGTCGCTGTGTTGCGAACAGGTTCCGCGCGCGCCACTTTAGAAACGTAACGTGTCATCGAGAGTCCAACGTTTTCTTTTTTCATTCTTTTTTTTATTTTGGTATATAAAAATGCCCATCTTTTTCGGCTACTTCATCCATTTTTTTTTTTTTTATAAATCGAGATAGCCTACGTTCATTCTTTCCCTGTCGCGTCTACCCATCGGATTATCCTAATTAGGTATCGAGATATACAAAAAAGATTGTCAAAATTGAATCCGTATCGCGTTCGATCGTTCTACGCTGCGCCTCTCTCACTCTGAGCTTGTAAAATTCGGTGAAAGTTGTAACTACCTAGCCGTTTACTACAGGCCTAGCCTCTTGCGTGAAGACCTCGACAGTCCTCGAATTAAAATCTGCTGGCTTCCACCTCGAACCTCAACGTGGTAAGGAATTTCATTCGTTCCACTGTTTGCCTCCGCTTAATTTTTATTTCCGAAGGTCCTCTTGGTAGGGTTCAGACAGAACCGATCTCTCTTCCTTCGTCCCAACAGACATTGTATCTTCAAAAGTCACAAGGTTCTCGTAAAATCTTGTAGAATTCACGTCCGTGAGTTTAAAGTCCGTCTCTCTTCCCTTATCCTCGAAATTCGCTAACTAGTCGCGAACTAGTAATCTAGTTGACCGGCGAACCCAATTACGTCCACCATGGGTGATCGAAGAACGTTTCCCTGATGAAGTCTCGCATTGTCACTTCAGTCATTCCGGTATGCTCTCAAGAGTGGTCGAAGTAAGTCGTCAAATGAGCAGACACAGTTTGTTACGGCTCTTCCTGTCCGGTATCAATGCTTTCGACTTGGCCGCGTCCTCAGGAGTGCTCCTCGCGTACAGCGATCTGCTAATACGATTTCTGACCCCTTTGCTTAACGTTCGACCACCTTTCCTCAGAGATGCGAACCGACCCAACGCAGATTTCTCCGGCACCTCCTTCCTCTCCGCCTGGCCGCAATTCAAGGTCGTCACCGTGAACTCGATGTCCTTCGGTTCGTACGAGACGAACTCCTCGACCGGCTCGTCGATGGTGTCACGGTCGATCCAGGTGAGACCCATCTCGACTTTCTCCGCTAGGTCTTGCCAGTGCTTACGGTTCTCCATGGTGCCTTCGTAGAGAGGCATGATCCACGGGAACGTGTCGGAGAGGACCTTGTAGAGAGGTAGACAGATCACGTCGATGAATCCCACTTGCATTTGCGGCAGCTCGTCCCTCCTCTCCCGGTCCATCATGGCTACTGGTTGCTGGTTCAATTGGAGTCGTTCCAGGTCACCTTGATCGAAGAATTCGTCGGCCACCAGCTTGGCTACGCGGTGCTGAACCTCCCAAGGCTTGGCTATGGCGCTCACGTCGCAGGCGGTCATCATCATCCCGCAGAGTACTGGAAATTAAAGAGTGGAAATTGAAAGTAGAGCTGTTGATAGTCGAAAGGTTACTACTTGGGTTTCCTGGGATGAAATAGTGGTTCCATTGGATTGATTTACTAGGTAAATAGTTCATCGATCTTACGTTCTTTTTTCTCCTCGCTTTGCCAGTCAAACTCGCCTTCGTCGATCAGCTCCATGAACCTATTCTTCTTCTTAAAGTACATGGCCAAGTCGGTGGAAAGGATTGCACTCTCTACAACCTTCATTACTTTCCTGTAGTCCTCCATGGACAAACTTTGGAAGATATTGTTGCTGTCCGAATTTAAGATCATGACGCACTGGTCGAAGTGATGGTGCTCCATAGTACTGGTCGAGTAGAGGATAGCCAATGGGGACTCCGTCTTCATCTGAAACGCGTTGTTAGTCCCTCGATGGTCTAAGTCGTGACACAGACAGGCCACGAGAAGGCCAAGGATCTCGAGGTCCGTCATAAACTGTTCCATCTTGCCAGTTTTCAGCATGGCGAACATCGTCTGAGCAACGTTCAACGCGTGCCTCCAGTTATGATACTTGACTGGCCTAAAATCATTTATTATCGTACATTAATGTTGTATGTTCTTCACTTTCCGCTCGTATGTAACAAAATGGAAATTGGAAAGGAAATTCTTCACCTGTAATTTTTCTTCACGCTGAGGACCCATCTGCAGAGTACTTCGTAAGGGATATGGAACTTCTGGATCAGGTCGCATTGCTTGAACATCCGAATGGTGGCCCTGCAGGTGTCCTCGTCGGTCAGATCGAAGTCGATGAAGGTGAAACTGTACAGATTGTAAGACTCCGCGGACGGAATCGGTTCAGAGGTCAGTTTTTGCGTGTCGTCGGTGCTGGCCGTTGCGTGGTAGCTCAAACACTCGAGAGCTACCTTCTGCTTGGCCATCAGTTTGCACGCTGACTCGTACATTTGAGTGTTGTGGATCCCAAGGCCGCAGAAAATGGCGAACGCCTCGAAGATCGACACGTCCGAGTCCGTGAAAGATGTCCCGTTGTCCTGTAGAATTATTTATACTAGGATAATGAAAAATGTCGAACCAGTCAGTTTCATGTCATTTGCGATAAAAGATTGGGAGTAACCTTGTTGATCAATTGAGCAACGCCGATCACTGTTCTCTGTCCATTAGCTATGGGCATGCACAGGATGCTCTTTATGGGCTCGTTCCCAGATTGGACGACATCCTTCTTCAACCACGTGGCCACGTCGCCGATATTCAAGATCTGACCCGTAACGGCGACGTACCTGGCGATTTGACCCAGGGGCTTAGAGAGATCGCTTCCGCTAGGTCTGTACACCTTAGCTTCCTGAGTTTCGTTACCCATCTCGAAGATCGTGGTGAATTTATTCCCATCGTTCGATGTCTACGAGTGTTCACAAAGGAAATGGAAGATTTCGACACAGAAAACAGATTTGATTTCTTTTCATTTTGAAGTTCCATTTGGTTTTTAGTTAATTTAAACAATCAAAGCAAAAAGGACAGTATCCTAAGGAGTATCAGTAATTTCTTTTAAGGTGGATTTACTCACGTGCTGTTGGAAAATATCCTCCATCTCGATGTTATTGCTCTGAGCCGCCAGGAAAGAAGAAAAAGATCATCAGACTTACGAGAACTCGAGTAACACGTGCCGGTGTCACTCACCTCTCTCCTGGACAACGGTTTCCGGCATTCTTGCGTCGACTTTCCTGGTCGTTCGACGATCTTTTCGAGATGTCCCTGAAACGAAACTTAGGATCCCTTATTATGCTCCTCGTCGATATTTTTGGTAAAGTTCCATTTTTTCAATCCTCCGTAGAAACATCTAAAGTGGGTCATTTCATTTCAGAATGTATTTGTTGTTTGAACGAACTTACTGCCTCTCCGCAGTCAAGATCCAGAAGATACACAGCACATCTTTCGCACTTTAGTAGCTCCTTCGCTTCGGTCATGATCTTGGTGACTAAACACTCGAGGTTGTTCTGTTCCTCGAATATGTTTCTGGCTAGGTTTAGGAGAATCTGGTTCCTGCGGTACTCTTGCACAGATAGCTCGAACAACTGTGCGTTTTGAATACCGATCCCGCAAAATGTTAGGTATCTGGAATTATTGTTGTCACAAAGTAATTGCTAGACGAATTCACGTTTATTCAGAGTTTGTAATTAATCGATCGCCAACCTCTGAAACACCTCGACGTCTCTGTTAGTAAACTCATTGCTACCATTAGTCTTATTTATAATCTGAGCAACTCCAATAACGTCTCCCTCATAATTGCAGATAGGCATCGATAGAATGAGCGTTGTTTTATATCCTGTTCTCATATCGATAGAGCTATTGAACCGTGGATCCTAAAAACAAAATATTCAGATATCCACTTTTTTCCACTCTCTCTTACACGGATTCTTCTTCATCTAAAATTAATTTATTCGCTTAGTCGCATTCACCAATCAACCAATTAATTTTGGGCAACAAGTAAATCCCTTCTACAATTACTCTCCTCAAGGTAATTTCTAATACAATTACTTCTCCCAAGACGATCTCCCCTATAAATATATTTCTCAAGATAATTTCTTCTATAATTACTTTCCTCGCGATAATCCCCCGAATAATAATAATTTCCAAACCTTATAAGCATCCTTGATGTTGATGATCTCCTTAGTTTGAGCCACGTAGCCAGCTATTCCAACTCCAAAGGGTATCTTGATCTCCTCGTTCTTCGCTCTTTGTATGGCTTCCTCTAATTCCGTGTCTTGTGTCACGTCGAACAGTTTAGCAACTAAATACCTGTCCTCCAAAGGTCCCTTAGCCAGAAAAAGGCTTCCACGATCGGCGTGCGTTAGCAGGCCAACGTTCACCAATATCTTGTGACAGAGAACATTGATATCCAGCTCGTTCGCCACGTCTCTGATCAATTCCATGAACAAATCGCTTTCGTCCAACCTGTTGAGCTCTTCTCTTCGTCCTACCAGCGATGTGTACATCCTGAATACAATACAGATCATTTTTATCGATTTAGAAATGCTCGATCAATTTTCCTATCGACTGTGATTACTAGAAATTGGATAGAAAACTCATTTTCTAGATATTTTTCGTAAGAACCGTCTTCGAACAGCGTTCGATTTCGATTTAAAAATTCGAAGCCGCGACTCAAAGGATTTATGTTCTGATAGAATATATTTTCGATTGTTTTTTGGTCAGGAATACGCTGACTGGGAAAATGTCCCTTATAACAATGAACTGAAGCACACAAATTACCGTTACAGACTCCTAAGGCTCCGGTCATATCAACGTACTCTCGATTTGTGTAACTGGTCGCTTCGTTAACTGGATGGAAACTGATTACTCACGGAAATAATACAGTAGAAGGTCGCAGAGCATTGTTTACGGTCGCAATAACTGTTATACGTCGCAGGACAAGTGCTATCTTACTGGAAATTATATTCGAACGGAATGGATCTTCAAATTCGATTCTCTCGAAAATGAAGTCTCGAATGAAAAAATTTTATTCCATTCGGATTCCTTATATTTTTATAAGGAATCAGGTAAAATAAATGGATATCTTCATTTACTTATCCTTTAGTATCGTAACATGTGTCTATAATATTCAAAGGGTTTAAATTCGTGGTTGATTCACCTGCTAGGACTTTTGCTGCGCTTGGCCGGCGAGCTGGAGGCCAGCCAGGACTGGAACAGATCGGAAGTGACGCTGTTTCGTTTGCTTCGACTGAGCAGATTCTCCTCTTGGTGTACGCTCCTCACTGGCGAATTGATTTGAGGCAGTGCCACACCTTGAAGCCGTTGACGAAGTTCTAGGCTCGCGTTCTCACGCAGCCAGGCCTCCGCCGCTTCTGGATGCGCCTCGAGGTACCTTTTTTTAAAAAAAAAATCACCGTATTGGGTTCGACATGTCGATGGGATATACCACGTTTTCTCTAAAGCTTTGCTTTTCATCAAAACGTCGAGAAAATTGAAACCAATTGGTATGATTAGGGTACAATTAACCATATAGTATTCAGGACAGAATGATCGAAACGTCACGAGATAATGTTCCAAGTAATTAGGTAGATTAAGTCGTTATTAAAAATTCAGAGCCACTTTTTCTCGTCCATTTGATTGGGGTTAATTTGACCACTCTCAGAGTAGGAATTAAATTTTCTTTACCTTCCGACCTTCTCCATGGTGAGGCCATCGTCCTCGTCGTACTCGTGTATCGTGTCCTGGCAGGTGAGCCGCTTGCTCCTGCAGATCCTGACAATTTCGCTCTCCTTCATGTCAGTCTTGATGCTGGTACTTAAAGATAATTTTGATTCTTCCTGCGTCTTCGTCTTACCAGAATCCTTGCACGGTAGAACCGTTTCCGGTTCCTCCGGGTTCGGTGAACGGACCAACTGGCACACCCTTCGTTCTACTGTCTTCGAGGACATGGGTTTCGTCGAGATTTTCATCGTCTCGAACCTTTCTAAGTTATCATTTCGGCTCACCTGCATGATTTTTACAATTTCATTTCTTACAAGCTATTAACCGACCTATCACTTCTCTTCAACTATCACTTCTGTTCGCTAATAACTTCAAATTTATAACTGATCTTTATTAGGATAATCAAATTCATAATTCTCTGGGGATTCTCTGGGAAGAGAAAATTTAACGTTTCACGAAAGTTACTTTTTCATGTAAAGAAATAATGTGTACGTGCATGCTGTATATTAAAAGTTCTTTTTATTTAATTTCTTTTCTACTTTTTTCTATTGTTTCTTTCTTTTTGCATGAGCAACAAAGAATCATGATACTAAACCGTTTATTTATTCTGTTCTCCTCTTACATTCTCCTCTTTCATTTTCCATTTTCATTTCCATACCGTTTCGTTTGTTT